>NC_084748.1:8867217-9059717 GCF_033978785.1 Entelurus aequoreus
GGACTTTTGAGTCACCGTCCAAATTGTCAAGCTGGCCCAGAACATCCTCCTCCTTTCTGCAACAGGTCCACGGACCACCCCCCGGACCGCATGTGACCACCAGGGAGACCATGGGCCGGAAGACCCATCGAGCCCCATCCCCCCCCCTCGTCTGCAATGTTTTGGTTTTATTTAGCACTTTTTCAGAGGCCGGCGTAGGATATTGGGAGTATTTGTGTGGTGGAAAGGACCAAGAAGACCAACCAGGGCGAGGCAGGGGGGATAGTCCAGGACTTTACTCTTGAAAGTCTGCTGCAGCTTTGCCAGATGAAAGTGCATTGATGTTTCAGTAGTCCCTCAGTAAAAAGTCTTGGGACACATCAAAGGTTAGTTACATTCTCAAACTGAATTGGCCGTTCCTAAAAAAAAGACATTTTGGACTATTTTCTTTGTTCTGACAATCAACAAATTCCCTCTGAGACACACAGGTAGTCTTCCCGGGAAGATGTATCCCAATGCTTGGAAGACGGGGCCTTGCGAGTATCAAAATCCTTGATTTGTAAGGTTTTAGTGATTCAAATTAGCGACGAGGCTAGCACAATATGTCGGCAATGCTAACATAGGAAAAATGACACTTCTAAGATGGCACCGAGTATCAAAATCCATGATTTTTAGGGTAAATGTACAAAATTAGCTAACATGCTAGCATAAAATGTTAGCATGCTAACATTAGCATGCTGACATTACACGACAACAATTAGCATACTAATAAAAATCCCAGATTTGTATTTTTTATTTTACATTTAGAAAAATATTTAAATGTGCGCATAAAACGTTAGAATGCTAACATGAGATTTATTAGCATACTTCTATGAAAAAAAAATCCATGATTTTTATGGTTTCAATGATTAAAATGAGCTAAAATGCTAACATAGGAATATGGGAGTACTGCTAAGATGGCCACAAGTAAAAAAAAAAAAAAAAAATTTTTAGGTTTAATGTATAAATTAGCTAACATGCTAGCATGAAATGTTAACATAACATGAGAACAATTAGCATACTTGCAATATGGCGGCAAGTAAAAAAAAATCCCTGATTTAATTTTTTTTAGGGTAAATGTACAAAATTAGCTAACATGCTAGCATAAAATGTTAGCATGCTAACATTAGCATGCTAACATTACATGACAACAATTAGCATACTAATAACATAGGAATATGGGAGTACTGCTAAGATGGCCACAAGTAAAAAAAAAAAAAAAAAATTTTTAGGTTTAATGTATAAATTAGCTAACATGCTAGCATGAAATGTTAACATAACATGAGAACAATTAGCATACTTGCAATATGGTGGCAAGTAAAAAAAAATCCCTGATTTAATTTTTTTTATTTTAACATAAAAAAATATTTAAATGCGCGCATAAAACGTTAGCAAGCTAACATGAGAACTATTAGCATACTTCTAATATGGCACCAAATCCATGATTTTTATGGTTTCAATTATTAAAATGAGCTAAACTGCTAACATAGGAAAATTACCATACTGCTAAGATGGCCACAACTATAAAAAAAATATATTTTTTTAGGTTTAATGTACAAAATTAGCTAAAATGCTAGCATAAAATGTTAGCATGCTAACATTAAGATGCTAACATGAGAACAATTAGCATACTTGCAAAATGGTGGCAAGGAAAAAAATACCTAATTCTTAGTTATTTTAACATAAAAAAAATATTTAAATGCGCGCATAAAACGTTAGCATGCTAACATCAGAACTATTAGCATACTTCTAATATGGCACCAAATCCATGATTTTATGGTTTCAATGATTAAAATGAGCTAAAATGCTAACATAGGAAAATTACCATACTGCTAAGGTGGCCACAACTATAAAAAAAATATATTTTATAGGTTTAATGTATAAAATTAGCTAACATGCTAGCATAAAATGTTAGCATGCTAACATTAGCATGGCAGCATAAAATAACATGAAAACAGTTAGCGTACTTGTAATATTGTGGCAAGCATAAAAATCCCTGATTTAAAAATGTTAACATAAAAAAACGTATTCAAAATGCTTGCATAAAACGTTAGAATGTTAACATGAGAACAGTTAGCATACTTGTAAGATGCCGCCAAGTATCAAAATGCATAAATGTTATGGTTTTAATGATTTAAATGAGCTAAAATGTTAGCATAAACCATTAGCAATGCTAACATGGGAAAACTAGTGTAATGCTTAGGTGGCCGCAAGTGTCAAAACCCAGGATTTTTTTAGGTTTCATGTACAAAATTGTCTAACATGCGACCATAAAATGTTAGCATGCTAACATAACATTAGAGCAGTTAGCAGACTTGTAGCAAGTATAAAAATCTCCAAAATTGTAATTTTAACGTAAAAAATATATTTAAATTGCTTGCATAAAACGTTAGCATGCTCACATGAGAACAATTAGCATACTTTTAGAATTGCGCCAAGCATCAAAATCCATAATTGTTATGGTTTTAATTATTACAATGAGCTATAATGTTAGCATAAACCATTAGCAATGCTAACATGGGAAAACTAGTGTAACGCTTAGGTGGCCACAAGTGTCAAAATCCATGATTTTTTTACGTTTCATGTACAAAATTGTCTAACATGCTACCATAAAATGTTAGCATGCTAACATAACATTAGAGCAGTTAGCAGACTTGCAATACTGTAGCAAGTATAAAAATCCCTAAATTTTACATTTTAACGTTAAAAAAAATATATTTAAATTGCTTGCATAAAACGTTAGCATGCTAACATGAGGAAAAATTAGCATACTTTTAGAATAGCGCCAAGTATCAAAATCCATAATTTTTTTTTTTACGGTTTTAATGAATACAACTAGCTACAATGCTAGCATAAACCAAGTATCCGCCGCTCCCAGTCTGTGGAACGCTCTCCCTGACCACCTGAGGGTACCACAGACTGTGGATGCTTTTAAAAAAGGCTTAAAAACCCTTCTTTTTAAAAAAAAAAAAAAAAAAAAAAACTTTTTTTAGATGTATGCATACTCGTTTTAGCTATTTGGCTGTTCTAGTTTTTATTTTTATTTATTTTTTATTATCTTTTTATTTTATTTATTTTTTAATACACTGTAGCACTTTGAGGTTGTTTACTCAATGTGAAGTGCTTTTTACAAATAAAATCTAATTATTATTATTATTATTATCAAAATCCTTGATATTTAGGTTTATTGTACAAAATTTGCTTAAATGCTAGCAAAAAAAAAACCACTAGCATGCTAATGTTAGCATGCTTAACTGAGAACAGATGCTGTGGAGTACTTGTAAGAGTCATGAGTATGTTGATATTTTTCATATTGAGGGCCCAAAATTAGCTTCACCTGGTAAAGCTGCCATCTTGGAAAATGATCCAAAAACATAAGTTTTTAATCTGGACAGGCAGAGTCAATTAATCAATCAATTAATCAATCAATCAATCAGAAAGGTAATTCTCTTGTGCAGATGTGACAAACAAGTGAGTTATAATTAATACAGCTTGGAGAAAAAATATGTAGTGACTTAAGTGTATTTGGGTAGAAAAGCAAACCTCTCCCAATAGTAAACAAACAAAAAAAATTCCTAAATCCGCATCAGCCCCAAAATCCCATTTCTGATATTTCATGATAGCCTCATCAAAAGGTGCCTCGTAACTTTTGATGTCAGAATGAACGAGAGGGAGTGAACCCTCTTGCCAACAGTAAAATCCGTGGGTTGTGCGGGACGTCACTTGACGGCACTTGCCGATCACTCCAGCAGCACTGAGAGCCAAACGAGCTCGAGGTAATGTTGCGATTTCCAAGGCCGACAAAGAAAGTGACCGAAAAAAACCCCGCTCCAACGTAAGTTAAGTAAGCTCGTTGCTAATATCCATTGGCTTTGCTATTGACATGCTACTGATTAGCATTAGCAATTTTGCATGGCGATTGCAACACTTAGTTACGTTCAGGAAATGTTAGGAAAGGAACAAGTGGTGACATTTTGGGGCTGATCTGGATCACAGTCTTGATTCAGGACGGTCCCGGTGGAGGTCTTCAGTGAATTGGTCTGCCTTTATTCCCGCAGTCCGAACCGTAGGATTCGAAGATTTTGATCACCGTTTGATTCGCGGCAGAGTTGGATTCCTGGATGCCCGACAAGATGATTGAGAGAGTCTGACTCTAACGGACGAAAACCACCTCAGACATGAATTCTCCGAACTTATCCGCGTTGAGTTCACGTTCATTCGAGGAGTTTCGGCAGCATTTGCGTGGGCGCTTGTGCCTTTAAGAACTTCCCCCGATCCTGGACTCTGCCTGTCCTGAACTTGTCCTCGTGGACGCCACAAAGACTCAGAGGGATCCACTTGTAGTCCCCCTGGAAAGCCTTCCCGCCGTCCTCAAAATGGAATTTGAATTGTCCGATGTTGACGATGATTGACTCTGTCCATTGATTCTTCGGTGGGCTGATGGCATTTATTTTGTTGTTGTTTTTGTGACAACTGAGCAGGAAACTGAGGACAAAAACAAACAACCTTGGAGGAGTTTGTACCGGAGGCCAACTGTGACACACACACACACACACATAGAGAAACTGTTTGTGCTTGACTAGACTAGAGTTGCACTGTAACAACATGACACACACGTTGACACCTGCCTATGTCAAACACGGACTGCATATTTCTATTCACGTTTACAGACTTTTACAGTCTTAAAAGTGCCAAAACAGCGAGTTTTTGCAGAAACGGCGTCGGCCCAAGCGTCCGTAGAAAGGAGTTCAACTCGTGGGTCTTTGGTTTAAGCGAAGAAATTAGCTTCTGACAATAGGATGATTTGGTTTAAGCATTGAAGTTAGCTTCTGTCTGTGTAACGGTTCAGTTGAGACTACCAAAACTAGTTTCCAACTAAATGGTCGTTGGCACAAGACTATAGAAAGGGGTTTTGATCTGGATGATACTTGTTTTAAGACTATAAAAACTAGCCTCTAACTTGTGAGGCTTTGGTTTAAGCATTGAAATTAGCTGCTGTGTGCATAACAGTTAATTTGAGACTACCAAAACTACTTTCCAACTAAATGGTTGTTGGTGCAAGACGATAGAAAAGTGCTTCGATCCCGATGATACTCGTTTTAAGCCAAAAAACTGGCTTTGACCTCGTGGGTCTTTGGTTTAAGCAAAGAAATTAGCTTCTGACTAGAGGACGATTTCTTTAAGCCTTCTGTCTGTATAACGGTTCATTTGAGACTACCAAAGCTTGTTTCCAACTAAATAGTCGTTGGCGCAAGACTATAGAAAGGGGTTTTGATCTGGATGATACTTGTTTTAAGACTGTAGAAACTAGCTTCTAACTCGTGAGTCTTTGGTTTAAGCATTTAAATTAGCTGCTGTGTGTATAACGGTTAATTTGAGACTACCAAAATTAGTTTCCAACTAAATGGTTGTTGGCGCAAGACTATGGAAAGGTGTTTTGATCCGGATGATATTTGTTTTAAGCCAAAAAAACTAGCTTTGACCTCGTGGGTCTTTGGTTTAAGTGAAGAAATTAACTTCTGACTCGAGGACAATTTGTTTAAGACTTTTGTCAGTATAACGGTTGATTTGAGACTACTAAAACTAGCTTCCAACTAAATGGTTGTTGGCGCAAGACTATAGAAAGGTGCTTCAATCCGGCTGATACTCGTTTTAAGCCAAAAAACTAGCTTTCTTTGGTTTAGGCGAATAAATTAGCTTCTGACAAGAGGACGATTTGCTTAAGACTTCTGTCTGTATAACGGTTCATTTGAGATTACCAAAACTAGTTTCCAACTAAATAGTCATTGGCGCAAGACTATAGAAAGGGGTTTTGATCTGGATGATACTTGTTTTAAGACTATAAAAACTAGCCTCTAACTCGTGACTCTTTGGTTTAAGCATTAAAATTAGCTGCTGTGTGTATGACAGTTAATTTGAGACTACCAAAACTAGTTTCCAACTAAATGGTGGTTGGCACAAGACCATTGAAAGGTGCTTTTATCCGGATTATATTTTCTTTTAAGCCAAAAAACTAGCTTCAAACTCGTGAGTCTTTGGTTTAAGCATTAAAATTAGCTGCTGTGTGTATAACAGTTAATTTGAGACTACCAAAACTAGTTTCCAACTAAATGGTTGTTGGCGCAAGACTATAGAAAGGTGCTTCGATCTGGATGATACTTGTTTTAAGACGATAAAAACTAGCTTCTAACTAGTGTGTTGTTAGTTTCTGACTAGAGGACGATTGGTTTAAGACTTCTGGATAGTGGTTCATTTGAGACAGTTTCCAACTGATTGACTCCATTCATTGATTCTTCGGTGGGTTGATGGCATTTCTTTCGGGTTTTTTGGGGATGACCGAGCAGGAAACTGAGGACAAAAACAAACAAACTTGACTAGACTAGAGTTCCACTGTAACAACATGACACACACGATGACACCTGCCTATGTCAAACACGGACTGCATATTTCTATTCATGTTTACAGACTTTTACAGTCTTAAAAGTGCCAAAACGGCGAGTTTTTGCAGAAGCGGTGTCGGCCCAAGCGTCCGTAGAAAGGAGTTCAACTCGTGGGTCTTTGGTTTAAGCGAAGAAATTAGCTTCTGACAAGAGGGTGATTTGGTTTAAGCATTGAAGTTAGCTTCTGTCTGTGTAACGGTTAATTTGAGACTACCAAAATTAGTTCCCAACTATATGGTCGTTGGCGCAAGACTATAGAAAGGGGTTTTGATCTGGATGATACTTGTTTTAAGACTATAGAAACTAGCCTCTAACTCGTGAGTCTTTGGTTTAGGCATTGAAATTAGCTGCTGTGTGTATAACAGTTAATTTGAGACTACCAAAACTAGTTTCCAACTAAATGGTTGTTGGCGCAAGACTATAGAAAGGTGTTTTGATCTGGATATTTGATTTAAGCCAAAAAACTAGCTTCGAACTTGTGGGCCTTTGGTTTAAGCGAAGAACTTAGCTTCTGACCAGAGGACAATTTGTTTAAGACTTCTGTCTAACAGTTCATTTGAGACTACCAAAATTAGTTCCCAACTAAATGGTCGTTGGCGCAAGACTATAGAAAGGGGTTTTGATCTGGATGATACTTGTTTTAAGACTATAGAAACTAGCCTCTAACTCGTGAGTCTTTGGTTTAGGCATTGAAATTAGCTGCTTTGTGTATAACAGTTAATTTGAGACTACCAAAACTAGTTTCCAACTAAATGGTTGTTGGCGCAAGACTATAGAAAGGTGCTTCGATCCGGATGATACTTGTTTTAAGACGATAAAAACTAGCTTCTAACTAGTGTGTTGTTAGTTTCTGACTAGAGGACGATTGGTTTAAGACTTCTGGATAGTGGTTCATTTGAGACAGTTTCCAACTGATTGACTCCATTCATTGATTCTTCGGTGGGTTGATGGCATTTCTTTCGGGTTTTTTGGGGATGACCGAGCAGGAAACTGAGGACAAAAACAAACAAACTTGACTAGACTAGAGTTCCACTGTAACAACATGACACACACGTTGACACCTGCCTATGTCAAACACGGACTGCATATTTCTATTCACGTTTACAGACTTTTACAGTCTTAAAAGTGCCAAAACGGCGAGTTTTTGCAGAAGCGGCGTCGGCCCAAGCGTCCGTAGAAAGGAGTTCAACTCGTGGGTCTTTGGTTTAAGCGAAGAAATTAGCTTCTGACAAGAGGATGATTTGGTTTAAGCATTGAAGTTAGCTTCTGTCTGTGTAACGGTTCATTTGAGACTACCAAAACTAGTTTCCAACTAAATGGTCGTTGGCACAAGACTATAGAAAGGGGTTTTGATCTGGATGATACTTGTTTTAAGAATATAAAAACTAGCTTCTAACTTGTGAGTCTTTGGTTTAGGCATTGAAATTAGCTCCTGTGTGTATAACAGTTCATTTGAGACTACCAAAATTAGTTTCCAACTAAATGGTCGTTGGCACAAGACTATAGAAAGGGGTTTTGATCTGGATGATACTTGTTTTAAGACTATAGAAACTAGCCTCTAACTCGTGAGTCTTTGGTTTAGGCATTGAAATTAGCTGCTGTGTGTATAACAGTTAATTTGAGACTACCAAAACTAGTTTCCAACTAAATGGTTGTTGGCGCAAGACTATAGAAAGGTGTTTTGATCTGGATATTTGATTTAAGCCAAAAAACTAGCTTCAAACTTGTGGGCCTTTGGTTTAAGCAAAGAACTTAGCTTCTGACCAAAGGACAATTTGTTTAAGACTTCTGTCTAACAGTTCATTTGAGACTACCAAAATTAGTTCCCAACTATATGGTCGTTGGCGCAAGACTATAGAAAGGGGTTTTGATCTGGATGATACTTGTTTTAAGACTATAGAAACTAGCCTCTAACTCGTGAGTCTTTGGTTTAGGCATTGAAATTAGCTGCTGTGTGTACAACAGTTAATTTGAGACTACCAAAACTAGTTTCCAACTAAATGGTTGTTGGCGCAAGACTATAGAAAGGTGCTTCGATCCGGATGATACTTGTTTTAAGACGATAAAAACTAGCTTCTAACTAGTGTGTTGTTAGTTTCTGACTAGAGGACGATTGGTTTAAAACTTCTGGATAGTGGTTCATTTGAGACAGTTTCCAACTGATTGACTCCATTCATTGATTCTTCGGTGGGTTGATGGCATTTCTTTCGGGTTTTTTGGGGATGACCGAGCAGGAAACTGAGGACAAAAACAAACAAACTTGACTAGACTAGAGTTCCACTGTAACAACATGACACACACGTTGACACCTGCCTATGTCAAACACGGACTGCATATTTCTATTCACGTTTACAGACTTTTACAGTATTAAAAGTGCCAAAACAGCGAGTTTTTGCAGAAGCGGCGTCGGCCCAAGCGTCCGTAGAAAGGAGTTCAACTCGTGAGTCTTTGGTTTAAGCGAAGAAATTAGCTTCTGACAAGAGGATGATTGGGTTTAAGCATTGAAGTTAGCTTCTGTCTGTGTAACGGTTCATTTGAGACTAACAAAACTAGTTTCCAACTAAATGGTCATTGGCACAAGACTATAGAAAGGGGTTTTGATCTGGATGATACTTGTTTTAAGACTATAAAAACTAGCCTCTAACTTGTGAGGCTTTTGTTTAAGCATTGAAATTAGCTGCTGTGTGTATAACAGTTAATTTGAGACTACCAAAACTACTTTCCAACTAAATGGTTGTTGGCGCAAGACTATAGAAAGGTGCTTTGATCTGGATGATATTTGTTTTAAGCCAAAAAACTAGCTTTGAACTCGTGGGCCTTTGGTTTAAGCGAAGAACTTAGCTTCTGACTAGAGGACAATTTGTTTAAGACTTCTGTCCAACAGTTCATTTGAGACTACCAAAATTAGTTCCCAACTAAATGGTCGTTGGCCAGGACTATAGAAAGGGGTTTTGATCTGGATGATACTTGTTTTAAGACTTAAGAAACTAGCCTCTAACTCGTGAGTCTTTGGTTCAGGCATTGAAATTAGCTGCTTTGTGTATAACAGTTAATTTGAGACTACCAAAACTAGTTTCCAACTAAATGGTTGTTGGCGCAAGACTATAGAAAGGTGCTTCGATCGGGATGATACTTGTTTTAAGACGATAAAAACTAGCTTCTAACTAGTGTGTTGTTAGTTTCTGACTAGAGGACGATTGGTTTAAGACTTCTGGATAGTGGTTCATTTGAGACAGTTTCCAACTGATTGACTCCATTCATTGATTCTTCGGTGGGTTGATGGCATTTCTTTCGGGTTTTTTGGGGATGACCGAGCAGGAAACTAAGGACAAAAACAAACAAACTTGACTAGACTAGAGTTGCACTGTAACAACATGACACACACGTTGACACCTGCCTATGTCAAACACGGACTGCATATTTCTATTCACCTTTACAGACTTTTACAGTCTTAAAAGTGCCAAAACGGCGAGTTTTTGCAGAAGCGGTGTCGGCCCAAGCGTCCGTAGAAAGTTCAACTCGTGGGTCTTTGGTTTAAGCGAAGAAATTAGCTTCTGACAAGAGGGTGATTTGGTTTAAGCATTGAAGTTAGCTTCTGTCTGTGTAACGGTTAATTTGAGACTACCAAAACTAGTTTCCAACTAAATTGTCGTTGGCACAAGACTATAGAAAGGGGTTTTGATCTGGATGATACTTGTTTTAAGACTATAAAAACTAGCCTCTAACTTGTGAGGCTTTGGTTTAAGCATTGAAATTAGCTGCTGTGTGCATAACAGTTAGTTTGAGACTACCAAAACTACTTTCCAACTAAATGGTTGTTGGCGCAAGACTATAGAAAGGTGCTTTGATCTGGATGATATTTGTTTCAAGCCAAAAAACTAGCTTTGAACTCGTGGGGCTTTGGTTTAAGCGAAGAACTTAGCTTCTGACTAGAGGACAATTTGTTTAAGACTTCTGTCCAACAGTTCATTTGAGACTACCAAAATTAGTTCTCAACTAAATGGTCGTTGGCCAGGACTATAGAAAGGGGTTTTGATCTGGATGATAGTTGTTTTAAGACTTAAGAAACTAGCCTCTAACTCGTGAGTCTTTGGTTTAGGCATTGAAATTAGCTGCTTTGTGTATAACAGTTAATTTGAGACTACCAAAACTAGTTTCCAACTAAATGGTTGTTGGCGCAAGACTATAGAAAGGTGCTTCAATCCGGATGATACTTGTTTTAAGACGATAAAAACTAGTTTCTAACTAGTGTGTTGTTAGTTTCTGACTAGAGGACGATTGGTTTAAGACTTCTGGATAGTGGTTCATTTGAGACAGTTTCCAACTGATTGACTCCATTCATTGATTCTTCGGTGGGTTGATGGCATTTCTTTTGGTGTTTTTTGGGGATGACCGAGCAGGAAACTGAGGACAAAAACAAACAAACTTGACTAGACTAGAGTTGCACTGTAACAACATGACACACACGATGACACCTGCCTATGTCAAACACGGACTGCATATTTCTATTCATGTTTACAGACTTTTACAGTCTTCAAAGTGCCAAAACGGCGAGTTTTTTGCAGAAGCGGCGTCGGCCCAAGCGTCCGTAGAAAGTTCAACTCGTGGGTCTTTGGTTTAAGCGAAGAAATTAGCTTCTGACAAGAGGATGATTTGGTTTAAGCATTGAAGTTATTTTCTGTCTGTGTAACGGTTCATTTGAGACTACCAAAACTAGTTTTTAACTAAATGGTTGTTGGTGCAAGACTATAGATAGGTGTTTCGATCCGGATGATACTCGTTTTAAGACTATAAAAACTAGTTTCTAACTTGTGGGTCTTTGGTTTAAGCATCGAAATTAGCTTCTGACTAGAGGACGATTTGTTTAAGACTTATGTCTGTATAACGGTTAATTTGAGACTACCAAAACTAGTTTCTAACTAAATGGTTGTTGGTGCAAGACTATAGAAAGGGGTTTTGATCTGGATGATACTTGTTTTAAGACTTAAGAAACTAGCCTCCAACTCGTGAGTCTTTGGTTTAGGCATTGAAATTAGCTGCTGTGTGTACAACAGTTAATTTGAGACTACCAAAACTAGTTTCCAACTAAATGGTTGTTGGCGCAAGACTATAGAAAGGTGCTTCGATCCGGATGATACTTGTTTTAAGACGATAAAAACTAGCTTCTAACTAGCGTGTTGTTAGTTTCTGACTAGAGGACGATTGGTTTAAGACTTCTGGATAGTGGTTCATTTGAGACAGTTTCCAACTGATTGACTCCATTCATTGATTCTTCGGTGGGTTGATGGCATTTCTTTTGGGTTTTTTGGGGATGACCGAGCAGGAAACTGAGGACAAAAACAAACAAACTTGACTAGACTAGAGTTGCACTGTAACAACATGGCACACACGTTGACACCTGCCTATGTCAAACACGGACTGCATATTTCTATTCATGTTTACAGACTTTTACAGTCTTAAAAGTGCCAAAACGGAGAGTTTTTTGCAGAAGCGGCGTCGGCCCAAGCGTCCGTAGAAAGTTCAACTCGTGGGTCTTTGGTTTAAGCGAAGAAATTAGCTTCTGACAAGAGGATGATTTGGTTTAAGCATTGAAGCTAGCTTCTGTCTGTGTAACGGTTAATTTGAGACTACCAAAACTAGTTTTTAACTAAATGGTTGTTGGTGCAAGACTATAGATAGGTGTTTCGATCCGGATGATACTCGTTTTAAGACTATAAAAACTAGCTTCTAACTTGTGGGTCTTTGGTTTAAGCATCGAATTTAGCTTTTGACTAGAGGACGATTTGTTTAAGACTTCTGTCTGTATAACGGTTAATTTGAGACTACCAAAACTAGGTTCAACTAAATGGTCGTTGGCGCAAGACTATAGAAAGGGGTTTTGATTTGGATGATACTTGTTTTAAGACTTAAGAAACTAGCCTCTAACTCGTGAGTCTTTGGTTTAGGCATTGAAATTAGCTGCTTTGTGTATAACAGTTAATTTGAGACTACCAAAACTAGTTTCCAACTAAATGGTTGTTGGCGCAAGACTATAGAAATGTGCTTCGATCTGGATGATACTTGTTTTAAGACAATAAAAACTAGCTTCTAACTAGTGTGTTGTTAGTTTCTGACTAGAGGACGATTGGTTTAAGACTTCTGGATAGTGGTTCATTTGAGACCGTTTCCAACTGATTGACTCCATTCATTGATTCTTCGGTGGGTTGATGGCATTTCTTTCGGGTTTTTTGGGGATGACCGAGCAGGAAACTAAGGACAAAAACAAACAAACTTGACTAGACTAGAGTTGCACTGTAACAACATGACACACACGTTGACACCTGCCTGTGTGAAACACATACTGCATATTTCTATTCACCTTTACAGACTTTTACAGTCTTCAAAGTGCCAAAACGGCGAGTTTTTTGCAGAATCGGCGTCGGCCCAAGCGTCCGTAGAACGGAATTCAACGTATTTTCTTTTTACTGGAATTGTCACGAGTTCTTGTTTTTTCTTGGTCCGTAGGTCTTGAACGTTGACACGTGTGGTCCTCACGGCTCCCTGCGGTCCCTTCTGATAGCGATCCAGCCCAGAGAATGTTTGCCCGGCCAGTCGGTCCGCTAGTTGCCCGGCAACTGTCCGTACGCGCCGCGGAAAAACAGCTCTTTAAAAACGTTACTAATTAATATGCCTTACGGTCAGACAGCCTTTTTAATGGCGCACACTTTATGCAAACACAGTAACGCACCAGTGTCACGTCGCACATTAGGTCTATACAACACAGATTGTGCGACACACACGCACACATCACGGGTATACTCTCATTGATAGTCTAATTACACACATGAATGCGTCTTCACACACTCAAGTCGTTCCACAGATGCTTTGTCTGTCTCGGCCCACTTTTGTAAAGACCTTGGAGTCAATATTCCACACATGCAGTATATGAACACCGGAGGACTGATAGCAGATTGTTATGGATTACAGAAACAAGCTTGCGTCACCGGCTATTTACCTTGTATACAATAGTCTCCTTTTAGAAGGTTTCATTGTTTTCATTTCTTATGTCCTGGACAAGGCTGGTCGGTTTAAGACCACTAAAAAACGAAGTTCTGTCCCGGTCTGTTGGTTTAAATCTATCAGTTTTTAGTCATTGGGTAAACATGTGAGACGTTCTGACCGATGGTCACTAGTTAGACCGCAGAAGTTCGCTTCTGACTGGACTCTAAGACTTCTGAACCTATGAAAACTAGAGAAACTAACTTTAAAGTGGACAGTTGTTGGTGTAGGACTGAAGAAGTGAGCTTTGGTTTGGATGGTCTTTGTTTTAAGACTCGAAAAAGTAGTTTCTAAATGGTGGGTCTTTGGTTTGAGCAAAGAAATTAGCTTCTGACCTAAGTTTAAGACTTGTGTCTGGAAAGGAAGAGGGCGAAGTACGCAGATCTTGTGGCTGACTGCCGGAGGAACGGGTGGAAGGCCCGCTGCGAGCCTATTGAGGTGGGCTGCAGGGGTTTGGCAGGCAAGTCCTTACACCGGGTCCTGGGGCTCCTTGGGATTTGTGGACTGCACAGGAGAAGAGCCATAAAAAACATCTTGGGAGGGTCTGAAAAGGCTTCACGTCGGCTCTGGTTGAGGAGGGGGGACGTAGTGCGCTACCTGGACACAAGTCGAGGGACTGATCACCCTCGGCCGGGTGTTTGGGTGTTTGATTAAGACCCCAAACACCCTATGACCCCGGGAGAATCACTGATGATGTGTCCAGGTTGCACCATGAGGTGTATTATAGTACTGTGTAACGGTTGTTAATGTGTCGGATTGAAAAACAAAATTCCCCTTTTTTTTTTTTTTACGATCACTAAGTGTGAGACTTTGAAGTCGTAGCGGTGAAAACAATCTCCATGAGTCTTCATGCTTCTTCTTCCTTTCCAAGAATGACTCATCTACACTATTTATCTGCTCATCTGCTCGCCGCACGCATCCAATCAAGTCAGCTTAATGAGTGCACTTAGCGCTCCTTTGCCGTCGCCACGGTGACGCTCCCACGTTTTTGGAGTACTTTTTTTTTTTGTTGGCATTGAAAATTGCAACATTACCTCGTGTTGTTTTGTGTTGTTTTGTTCCGCCCTAAAAAAGTGTTACCACTGTAAGTATTGTACTTATTACGCACCAGCTGTTTGATTGTAACGTGCATCTTAGTTGTAGTTCTCATTCACACATTTGGAGGCGTTGGAGTCGCCATGTAAAATCGCTAATGCTAATTGGTAGCATAGCCAATGTGTATTAGAATTTTTGGAAACGCGGACCCTTACGTAACTTACTTTGGAGCGTTTTTGGAGTACATTTTATTGTTGTTGTTGGCATTGAAAAATGCAACATTACCACGTGTTGTTTTGTTGTTTTGTTCCGCCCTGAAAAAGTGTTACAACTGTAAGTATTTTACTTATTACGCACCAGCTGTTTGATTGTAACGTGCATCTTAGTTGTAGTTCTCATTCACACATTTGGAGGCGTTGGAGTCGCCATGTAAAATCGCTAATGCTAATCGGTAGCATAGCCAATGTGTATTAGAATTTTTGGAAACGCGGACCCTTACCTAACTTACTTTGGAGCGTTTTTGGGGTACATTTTATTGTTGTTGTTGGCATTGAAAAATGCAACATTATCTCGTGTTGTTTTGTTGTTTTGTTCCGCCCTAAAAAAGTGTTACCACTGTAAGTATTGTACTTATTACGCACCAGCTGTTTGATTGTAACGTGCATCTTAGTTGTAGTTCTCATTCACACATTTGGAGGCGTTGGAGTCGCCATGTAAAATCGCTAATGCTAATCAGTAGCATAGCCAATGTGTATTAGAATTTTTGGAAACGCGGACCCTTACTTAACTTACTTTGGAGCGTTTTTGGGGTACATTTTATTGTTGTTGTTGGCATTGAAAAATGCAACATTACCTCGTGTTGTTTTGTTGTTTTGTTCCGCCCTAAAAAAGTGTTACCACTGTAAGTATTGTACTTATTATGCACCAGCTGTTTGATTGTAACGTGCATCTTAGTTGTAGTTCTCATTCACACATTTGGAGGCGTTGAAGTCGCCATGTAAAATCGCTAATGCTAATCGGTAGCATAGCCAATGTGTATTAGCATCAAGTTAGCGCATTTTTGGAAACGCGGACCCTTACTTAACTTACGTTGGAGCGTTTTTGGAGTACATTTTAATTTTTTTGTTGGCATTGAAAATTGCAACATTACCTCGTGTTGTTTTGTTGTTTTGTTCCGCCCTAAAAAAGTGTTACCACTGTAAGTATTGTACTTATTACGCACCAGCTGTTTGATTGTAACGTGCATCTTAGTTGTAGTTCTCATTCACACATTCGGAGGCGTTGGAGTCGCCATGTAAAATCGCTAATGCTAATCGGTAGCATAGCCAATGTGTATTAGAATTTTTGGAAACGCGGACCCTTACCTAACTTACTTTGGAGCGTTTTTGGGGTACATTTTATTGTTGTTGTTGGCATTGAAAAATGCAACATTACCACGTGTTGTTTTGTTGTTTTGTTCCGCCCTGAAAAAGTGTTACCACTGTAAGTATTGTACTTATTACGCACCAGCTGTTTGACGGTGACGTGCATCTTAGTTGTAGTGCGCATTCACACATTTGGAGGCGCTGAAGTCGCCATGTAAAATCGCTAATGCTAATCGGTAGCATAGCCAATGTGTATTAGCATCAAAATTAGCGCATTTTTGGAAACGTGGACCCTTACCTAACTTACAATGGCGCGTTTTTTGGAGTACTTTTTTTGTTGTTGTTGTTGGCATTGAAAATTGCAACATTACCTTGTGTTGTTTTTGTTTTTTTGTTACGCCCTAAAAAGTGTAACAGTGTAAAATTGCAACATTACCTCGTGTTTTGTTTTTTTTGTTTTTTTTGTTGCACCCTAAAAAGTGTTACCACTGTAAGTATTGCACTTAATCACCAGCTGTTTGACGGTAACATGCATCTTAGTTGTAGTTTTCATTCACACATTTGGAGGCATTGAAGTCGCCATTTAAAATCGCTAATGCTAATCGGTAGCATAGCCAATGTGTATTAGCATTTTTGGAAACGCGGACCCTTACCTAACTTACTTTGGAGCGTTTTTGGAGTACATTTTATTGTTGTTGTTGGCATTGAAAAATGCAACATTACCTCGTGTTGTTTTGTTTTTTTGTTGCGCACTAAAAAGTGTTACCACTGTAAGTATTGTACTTATTACGCACCAGCTGTTTGACGGTAACGTGTGTAGTTCTCATTCACACATTTGGAGGCGTTGGAGTCGCCATGTAAAATCGCTAATGCTAACCGGTAGCATAGCCAATGTGTATAAGCGTTTTTGGAAACGCGGACCCTTACCTAACTTACTTTGGAGCATTTTTGTAGCACATTTTATTGTTGTTGTTGTTGGCATTGAAAAATGCAACATTACCACGTGTTGTTTTGTTGTTTTGTTCCGCCCTGAAAAAGTGTTACAACTGTAAGTATTGTACTTATTACGCACCAGCTGTTTGATTGTAACGTGCATCTTAGTTGTAGTTCTCATTCACACATTTGGAGGCGTTGGAGTCGCCATGTAAAATCGCTAATGCTAATCGGTAGCATAGCCAATGTGTATTAGAATTTTTGGAAACGCGGACCCTTACCTAACTTACTTTGGAGCGTTTTTGGGGTACATTTTATTGTTGTTGTTGGCATTGAAAAATGCAACATTACCACGTGTTGTTTTGTTGTTTTGTTCCGCCCTAAAAAAGTGTTACCACTGTAAGTATTGTACTTATTACGCACCAGCTGTTTGATTGTAACGTGCATCTTAGTTGTAGTTCTCATTCACACATTTGGAGGCGTTGGAGTCGCCATGTAAAATCGCTAATGCTAATCGGTAGCATAGCCAATGTGTATTAGAATTTTTGGAAACGCGGACCCCTACCTAACTTACTTTGGAGCGTTTTTGGGGTACATTTTATTGTTGTTGTTGGCATTGAAAAATGCAACATTACCACGTGTTGTTTTGTTGTTTTGTTCCGCCCTGAAAAAGTGTTACAACTGTAAGTATTGTACTTATTACGCACCAGCTGTTTGACGGTGACGTGCATCTTAGTTGTAGTGCGCATTCACACATTTGGAGGCGCTGAAGTCGCCATGTAAAATCGCTAATGCTAATCGGTAGCATAGCCAATGTGTGTTAGCATCAAGTTAGCGCATTTTTGGAAACGCGGACCCTCACCTAACTTACGTTGGAGCGTTTTTGGAGTACATTTTTATTTTTTTGTTGGCATTGAAAATTGCAACATTACCTCGTGTTGTTTTGTTTTTCTTGTTGTGCCCTAAAAAGTGTTACCACTGTAAGTATTGTACTTATTACGCACCAGCTGTTTGACGGTGACGTGCATCTTAGTTGTAGTTCTCATTCACACATTTGGAGGCGTTGGAGTCGCCATGTAAAATCGCTAATGCTAATCGGTAGCATAGCCAATGTGTATTAGCATCAAAATTAGCGCATTTTCGGAAACGCGGACCCTTACTTAACTTACGTTGGAGCGTTTTTGGGGTACATTTTATTGTTGTTGTTGGCATTGAAAATTGCAACATTACCTCGTGTTGTTTTGTTGTTTTGTTCCGCCCTAAAAAAGTGTTACCACTGTAAGTATTGTACTTATTACGCACCAGCTGTTTGATTGTAACGTGCATCTTAGTTGTAGTTCTCATTCACACATTTGGAGGCGTTGGAGTCGCCATGTAAAATCGCTAATGCTAATCGGTAGCATAGCCAATGTGTATTAGAATTTTTGGAAACGCGGACCCTTACTTAACTTACTTTGGAGCGTTTTTTGGGGTACATTTTATTGTTGTTGTTGGCATTGAAAAATGCAACATTACCACGTGTTGTTTTGTTGTTTTGTTCCGCCCTGAAAAAGTGTTACAACTGTAAGTATTGTACTTATTACGCACCAGCTGTTTGACGGTGACGTGCATCTTAGTTGTAGTGCGCATTCACACATTTGGAGGCGCTGAAGTCGCCATGTAAAATCGCTAATGCTAATCGGTAGCATAGCCAATGTGTATTAGCATCAAAATTAGCGCATTTTTGGAAACGTGGACCCTTACCTAACTTACAATGGCGCGTTTTTTGGGGTACATTTTATTGTTGTTGTTGGCATTGAAAATTGCAACATTACCTTGTGTTGTTTTTGTTTTTTTGTTACGCCCTAAAAAGTGTAACAGTGTAAAATTGCAACATTACCTCGTGTTTTGTTTTTTTGTTTTTTTTGTTGCACCCTAAAAAGTGTTACCACTGTAAGTATTGCACTTAATCACCAGCTGTTTGACGGTAACATGCATCTTAGTTGTAGTTTTCATTCACACATTTGGAGGCGTTGAAGTCGCCATTTAAAATCGCTAATGCTAATCGGTAGCATAGCCAATGTGTATTAGCATTTTTGGAAACGCGGACCCTTACCTAACTTACTTTGGAGTGTTTTTGGAGTACATTTTATTGTTGTTGTTGGCATTGAAAAATGCAACATTACCTCGTGTTGTTTTGTTTTTTTGTTGCGCACTAAAAAGTGTTACCACTGTAAGTATTGTACTTATTACGCACCAGCTGTTTGACGGTAACGTGTGTAGTTCTCATTCACACATTTGGAGGCGTTGGAGTCGCCATGTAAAATTGCTAATGCTAATCGGTAGCATAGCCAATGTGTATTAGCATTTTTGAAAACGCGGACCCTTACCTAACTTACAATGGCGTGTTTTTGGAGTACATTTTATTGTTGTTGTTGGCATTGAAAATTGCAACATTACCTCGTGTTGTTTTGTTTTTTGTTGCGCCCTAAAAAGTGTTACCACTGTAAGTATTGTACTTATTACGCACCAGCTGTTTGACGGTGACGTGCATCTTAGTTGTAGTGCGCATTCACACATTTGGAGGCGCTGAAGTCGCCATGTAAAATCGCTAATGCTAATCGGTAGCATAGCCAATGTGTATTAGCATCAAAATTAGCGCATTTTTGGAAACGTGGACCCTTACCTAACTTACAATGGCGCGTTTTTTGGAGTACTTTTTTTGTTGTTGTTGGCATTGAAAATTGCAACATTACCTTGTGTTGTTGTTTTTTTTTTGTTACGCCCTAAAAAGTGTAACAGTGTAAAATTGCAACATTACCTCGTGTTTTTTTTTTTTTTGTTGCACCCTAAAAAGTGTTACCACTGTAAGTATTGCACTTAATCACCAGCTGTTTGACGTTAACATGCATCTTAGTTGTAGTTTTCATTCACACATTTGGAGGCGTTGAAGTCGCCATTTAAAATCGCTAATGCTAATCGGTAGCATAGCCAATGTGTATTAGCATTTTTGGAAACGCGGACCCTTACCTAACTTACTTTGGAGCGTTTTTGGGGTACATTTTATTGTTGTTGTTGGCATTGAAAAATGCAACATTACCACGTGTTGTTTTGTTGTTTTGTTCCGCCCTAAAAAGTGTTACAACGGTAAGAATTGTACTTATTACGCACCAGCTGTTTGACGGTGACGTGCATCTTAGTTGTAGTGCGCATTCACAAATTTGGAGGCGCTGAAGTCGCCATGTAAAATCGCTAATGCTAATCGGTAGCATAGCCAATGTGTATTAGCATCAAAATTAGTGCATTCTTGGAAACGTGGACCCTTACCTAACTTACAATGGCGCGTTTTTGGAGTACTTTTTTTGTTGTTGTTGTTGGCATTGAAAATTGCAACATTACCTTGTGTTGTTTTTGGTTTTTTGTTACGCCCTAAAAAGTGTAACAGTGTAAAATTGCAACATTACCTCGTGTTTTGTTTTTTTGTTTTTTTTGTTGCACCCTAAAAAGTGTTACCACTGTAAGTATTGCACTTAATCACCAGCTGTTTGACGGTAACATGCATCTTAGTTGTAGTTTTCATTCACACATTTGGAGGCGTTGAAGTCGCCATTTAAAATCGCTAATGCTAATCGGTAGCATAGCCAATGTGTATTAGCATTTTTGGAAACGCGGACCCTTACTTATCTTACGTTGGAGCATTTTTGGAGTACATTTTTGTTGTTGTTGTTGGCATGGAAAATTGCAACATCACCCAGAGGTGCTTTGGCCGAGCCCGCTCTCAGTGCTGCTGGAGTGATCGCCAAGTGCGAAGAAAGTACTAAATTCGCTACCCATCCTTAATCATGGAATGTCAGAATCGGTAGCGTAAATCCCCGGATTGGAACACCCCTAGTCAGTGGGGACTTGCCATCTAGCGGGCGGTATAGCTTGGCCGGTAGAGTGGCCGTCCCAGCAACTTGAGGGTTCCAGGTTCGATCCCCGCTTCTGCCATCCCAGTCGCTGGCAAGACACTTTACCCACCTGCTCCCAGTGCCACCCACACTGGTTTAAATGTAACTTAGATATTGGGTTTCACTATGTAAAAGCATTTTGAGTCACTAGAGAAAAGCGCTACATAAATATAATTCACTATAATTCACGTCTGTCCGGTTCCGTTCCACGCTGTCTTCCTCCGGACGCTTGGGCCAACCACTCGGAGATTAAACCTGTGAATTTTGTACAAAACTGTGGTGGTGGGGGGGAGGGGGGAGGGGGGGGGGGGGTTGATATGTTATTTTTTTATATACTGAGCCTGTGTTTGGGCGGGAAAAAGGGGGCGTGGCTGTGCAACTCGTAACCGTGGTTATCGCTGAGAGGCGACGACCAATGAAAACAAAGTGTTATATTTGCATGATTTCCTGTATTTTCACCCAGCAGATATATAAATATAAATATATATACATACATACATACATACATACAGTTGTGTATTCTGAGTGGATGTACCTCAATGAAATACTGTGACTTTCTTCTGTGAATATAAAGATACACTTTTCTTAACTCTTTTAGCAACGTCGTCGCTGTGAGTCATTTTTTTCATCCCCCCCCCCCCCCACCACTCACAAAGGAGGTTGCCCACAGCCACAGCCACAGCCGTCCAATGTTGGTTTTTGCCTGGAAGAAGACAAAACATCTTCTTGTGATTTTTTAATGGCGTGAGGGCGCAGGGAGAAGTGGGAGTGGACAAGGAGGCGTGTGCGTCCCACACGTACGCAGAGTTAACTTTCAGTTTCGATCCCCGCTGGAATATCAGGGTTATTCTCAGAAATACTTTATTAATCCCGAGGGGAAATTACAGTTTTCAGCACCATCCCATTCAAGATCAGAAAAACATTACAGGGAGACAGAATAGGATCAAACATAACAGGGAGACAGAACAGGATCAAACATTACAGGGAGACAGAACAGGATCAAACATTAAAGGGAGACAGAACAGTATCAAACGTTACAGGGAGACAGAACAGGATCAAACATTGCAGGGAGACAGAACAGGATCAAACATTACAGGGAGACAGAACAGAATCAAACATTACAGGGAGACAGAGCAGGATCAAACATTACAGGGAGACGGAACATGATCAAACATTACAGGGAGACGGAACAGGATCAAACATTACAGGGAAACAGAACAGGATCAAACATTGCAGGGAGACAGAACTGGATCAAACATTACAGGGAGACGGAACAGGACCAAACATTACAGGGAGACAGAACAGGATCAAACATTACAGGGAGACGGAACAGGACCAAACATTACAGGGAGACAGAACAGGATCAAACATTACAGGGAGACGGAACAGGATCAAACATTACAGGGAAACAGAACAGGATCAAACATTGCAGGGAGACAGAACTGGATCAAACATTACAGGGAGACAGAACCGAATCAAACATTACAGGGAGACAAAACAGAATCAAAAATTAAAGGGAGACAGAACAGGATCAAATATCACAGGGAGACAGAATAGGATCAAACATTACAGGGAGACAGAACAGGATCAAACATTACAGGGAGACAGAACAGGATCACACATTACAGGGAGACAGAACAGGATCAAACATTACAGGGAGACAGAACAGGATCAAACATTACAGGTAGGCAGAACAGGCTCAAACATTACTGGGAGACAGAACAGGATCAAACATTACAGGGAGACAGAACAGGATCAAACATTACAGGGAGATGGAACAGGATCAAACTTTACAGGGAGACAGAACAGGATCAAACATTACAGGTAGGCAGAACAGGCTCAAACATCACAGGGAGACAGAACAGGATCAAACATTACAGGGAGACAGAACAGGATCAAACATTACAGGGAGACAGAACAGGATCAAACATTACAGGGAGATGGAACAGGATCAAACTTTACAGGGAGACAGAACAGGATCAAACATTACAGCAGAACAGAATCAAAAATTAAAGGGAGACAGAACAGGATCAAACATCACAGGGAGACAGAATAGGATCAAACATTACAGGGAGACAGAACAGGATCGAACATTACAGGGAGACAGAACAGGATCAAACGTTACAGGCAGACATAACAGGATCAAACCTTACAGGGAAACAGAACAGGATCAAACATTACAGGGAGACAGAACAGGATAAAAAATTACAGGGAGACGGAACAGGATCAAACTTTACAGGGAGACAGAACAGGATCTAACATTACAGCAGAACAGAATCAAAAATTAAAGGGAGACAGAACAGGATCAAACATCACAGGGAGACGGAACAGGATCAAACATTATAGGGAGACAGAACAGGATCAAACATTGCAGGGAGACAGAACAGGATCAAACATTGCATTGAGACAGAATAGCATCAAACATTACAGGGAGACAGAACAGGATCAAACTTTACAGTGAGACAGAACAGGATCAAACATTACTGCAGAACAGGATCAAACATTACAGGGAGGCAGAAAGTAATCAAACATTACAGGGAGACAGAACAGGATCAAACTTTACAGTGAGACAGAACAGGAACAAACATTACTGCAGAACAGGATCAAACATTACAGGGAGACAGAAAGTAATCAAACATTACAGGGAGACAGAACAGGATCAAACATTACAGGGAGACAGAACAGGATCAAACATTACAGGGAGACAGAACAGGATTGCTGACAGGTCTGCCAACTTTTTCGCTTCCTATAAAATACTGGTAAAAAAGTAATGAGTATCGGTCAATGCCGATACGATATCAAGCCAATACGATAACAGCAGGAATCAAAGATACGCTATTGAGTGTTATCCCTGATTGACAAGCATTTGTGGGTCGGAGCTACAGCCCGTTCGCCGCCTGTTCTGCACGACTGTCAGAAGGACGCGGAGCAGTTTCAGCCTTGATAAATCACAGAGGAGGTTGCCCACAGCCACAATGTTGGTTTTTGCCCGGAAGAAGACAAAACATCTTCTTGTGATTTTTTTAATGGTGTGAGGGCGCAGGGAGAAGTGGGCGTGGACAAGGAGGCGTGTGCGTCCCACACGTACGCAGAGTTAACTTTCAGTTTCGATCCCCGCCGGAATTTCAGCACTTTCTGAGAATACTGTTGTTTGTAGTCACTCTGTTTTGTAAAATAACTCGGACTTTGTCGCTTCCTATAAAATAAAAGTCATGAGTATCGGTCGATGCCGATATCGAGCCGATACGATATCGAGCCAATACGATATCAGCAGGAATCAAAGATACACTATTGAGTGTTATTCCTGATTGACAAGCATCTGTTCTGCACGACTGCCAGAAGGACGCAGAGCGGTTTGAGTCTTGATAAATCACAAATATGTGCATGTTCTCCGCCCAGTATCGCGGGCCTAGGGGTTAGGGTTAGGGTTAGGGTTAGGGTTAGTACGCGCAGATCTTCAGACGACACACAATGCATAAGCGAGCCCCGACGAAGTTCTCGTGACCTTGTTTTCCACACGGTAGTCATGGCGACCAAAGTGAGGGGCGTCCTTTAAAGGCTGCGCTCTCATCTCATCTGACCTCTGACCCTCGCGACGTTCCTGGCGGGTCCACTTGACTCGGTCCTCCTCCTCCACGCCGGCCGATTGTGTTTCTGACCTTTAGGTTTTTTTCTCCACAAGGGGCGGAGTCTGACGGCTGATAACGAAGCGCCGCGTTTGGTTTGTAACGAGCTCGCCTCCTTTCCACCTCCCTTTCTGTGGCGGAATGCTTCGGTTTTTGGTCAGCGCCGATCAGTATGCAGGGCGCCCCGCCTCCATCTTGGGGAGTGTTGACATGCAGGAACAATGGCTGCTGCAGAAGACAAAAGGCGAGACTGAAGAAAGCAGCGACATTCTCCCTTTTTTTCCCTTTTTTTTGGACCCGATCTGCTACAGAGGAACTGACTTGTGCCAAAACCAAGTCCATGTTTCCCATTGAAAATCATGTAAATCCAAACTAGGACTGTCCTGATCCAACATTGATATCCTTTTTTTTGTTCCCACGCTTTGAACCCTGCGGCTTATAAAACGGTGCGGCTCGTTGTCAGGTTCAAACATTGATGACATCTATTAAACAAGACAAGAAGCAAGGAATAAAACAGAGACAGAATTAAATTTGGCTCAATTGAGGAGAAACATCTGGGCTGTACTTTTTGCACAGTCTCCATCAAGCTCTGGCGAAACATTGTACGCCTCTTTTATTTGAACTTTCCCTGATTACATAGCAAAAGCTGTTTCTAAGGGACGGGGGTCGTAAACAGCCATCGCCTTTGATTACAAAACAGTTCAAAGAAAAGCTCGCAAAACAGTTCATAGAAGCGGTGCCTGGAGGGGAGTCTGGTCCTGCTTCCTCTTCGCTTTGTAGATCTCGGGTCAAGACAATATCTCTCTGTTGATTACAATACATGAAAGAAACAGAACACCTTCATGTTGCTTCCCATCCTACACAGTGGAGTGTTGACGTGCAGGAACAATGGCTGCTGAAGAAGACAAAAGGCGAGACTGAAGAAAGCAACGACATTCCACTTTTTCCTTTTTTTTTTTTGGACAGGATGCTTTTTCATTTTTACATCCCACAATACCACCCCCTTTTTTTTGGTAGTCATCTGCTACAGAAGAACTGACTTGTGCTAAAACCAAATCCATGTTTCCCATTAAAAATCATGTAAATCCAAACTAGGAGTGTCCTGATCCAACATGGAAAAAAGCTCGTTGTCAGGTTCAAACACTGATGACATCTATTAAACAAGACAAGAAGCAAGGAATAAAACAGAGACAGAACTAAATTTGGCTCAATTGAGGAGAAACACCTGGGCTGTACTTTTTGCACAGTCTCCATCAAGCTCTGGCGAAACATTGTACGCCTCTTTTATTTGAACTTTCCCTGATTACATAGCAAAAGCTGTTTCTAAGGGACGGGGGTCGTAAACAGCCATCGCCTTTGATTACAAAACAGTTCAAAGAAAAGCTCGCAAAACAGTTCATAGAAGCGGTGCCTGGAGGGGAGTCTGGTCCTGCTTCCTCTTCGCTTTGTAGATCTTGGGTCAAGACAATATCTGTCTGTTGATTACAATACATGAAAGAAACAGAACACCTTCATGTTGCTTCCCATCCTACACAGTGGAGTGTTGACGTGCAGGAACAATGGCTGCTGAAGAAGACAAAAGGCGAGACTAAAGAAAGCAGCGACATTCTTCTTTTTTCTTTCTTTTTTTTTGGACAGGATGCTTTTTCATTTTTACATCCCACAATATCACCCCCTTTTTTTTGGTAGTCATCTGCTACAGAAGAAGTGACTTGTGCCAAAACCAAATCCATGTTTCCCATTAAAAATCATGTAAATCCAAACTAGGAGTGTCCTGATCCAACATTGAAAAAAGCTCGTTGTCAGGTTCAAACACTGATGACATCTATTAAACAAGACAAGACGCAAGGAATAAAACAGAGACAGAATTAAATTTGGCTCAATTGAGGAGAAACGTCTGGGCTGTACTCTTGCACAGTCTCCATGACGCTCTGGCGAAAGATTGTACACCTCTTTTATTTGGACTTACATGGCAACGGCTGTTTCTAAGGGACGGGGGTCATAAACAGCCATCGCCTTTGATTACAAAACAGTTCAAAGAAAAGGTCGTAAAGCAGTTCAAAGAAGCGGTGCCTGGAGGTGAGTCTGGTCCTGCTTCCTCTTCGCTTTGTAGATCTCGGGTCAAGACAACATCTTTCTGTTGATTACAATACATGAAATAAACACAACACCTTCATGTTGCTTCCCATCCTACACAGTGGAGTTTTACAAGCCTTCAAGCAAGCAAGCAAGGAGTTTGACACCTGTGTCCTAATTCACCCAGGATCGACGAAGGTCTCAGAGCGCCCTCTGGTGGAGTCAAGAAGAAAGAGCCAACATTTAAGGGTGAGTTTCTATGCAGGTAAATATATAACCATGGCGATACAGGACCTTGTTAGCGCTGCATGCCTCCGTCGTCTCGCCTCATTTGCTGCAAAAATAGAGACCCCCCCCTGGTGGCCCATCCTCGCCCCATTAGTGCCCTCTGATACGGGCAACGCTCACACGGAGCAGATGGTCCCACGTCCCCCCGGTGGAAGTGCCAGGTGAGGCACAAAAACGGTCAAGCGCTGACAGCCTGCTAACGTCCTTCAAAATAAAATACTCTTTTTCAAAAGGCTTTAGTTTCCAGTCAAGGGCCTGGATGCCGTTAGTGTTTGTTCACACCTTGAAACTAGCCGCCAGTACCACCTGTGCAGCAACAACGGGGACATTTAAAAAAATAATAATAATAATTAATTTAATTTAAAAAATATATTTTTTATTTTTGCAACACCGACATAGTACACTCACTTCCATAGGGCGTGACGTCACAAGTTCAATCTTAAATACGAGGAATCCGTTTAAAGGACGACTCCTGTTTTTGGGCAAGAAAAATAATGAAACGAAGATGGGGGACTTCCTGTTTGTTTTTAGGTACGGGTTTTTGACAACTTTCGTGATGACACGTGAAATGGGTGGGACGGGCTATTTTTTATTTATTTTATTTTTTTCAAATTTTAAAGGTGCGGCTAGTGAGTCAATTTTGAACATTCGTTAAGTATAAAAACTTGAACTTGGAAATAGGATTAGAAGAAAAAAAAAAACAGAATTCCTGGAAATTTGTTGAACGTGGAAAAATGGCATTTTTGAATTTCTATGATGAGATGAATGTGGTGAATGTGAAATGGTTTGAATCCGTTGAAGAATGTGGGAATTGGGAAAATGGACAATTCATTTTTAATGGGGGAAAATGAAAAAAAAAAAAAAGGGAATTATGGGAAATTTGAGAATTTGTTTTAGAATTGTTAAAGTAGAGAACACAATTCCGAAACAGGCTGAATATTTTAAAGTTGGAACCGTTTGAATTAGATGAAAATTGTGGGAATTGTGGAACTTTGAAGAATGTCCCATTGATTTCAATTGGAATTTCCCCAAAATTTGGGAATTTGGGGAAAAGCGGAATTTTTTTGAAAATGGTAAAAAAAAACTTGAATGGTCTGAATGAGTTGAAATATTTGGTGTTGGAAGTTTTCAAATCGGTCGAGAAATGTTGAAGTAGTAACATGTTAAATTGAGAAATGGTATTACGGAATTCCTGGAATTTCGAGGAAACCGGGAATTTTTCCAGTTCCTGATTAAGAGGAATGTTTTGACGGTGGAACGGTTGAAATGCGTTGAAAAATGTGGAAGGAGTAGTCGCCAGAAAAAAGGATGGAAACAGGGCTTTGCAAAAACCAGGAATTCTGGAAAATCCTGGAATTTTTTTGGAACTTGGAAAAAATTTAGTTCAAGTTTAGGATGGTGGAATGTGTTGAAGGTGGAATGGTTTGAATCGGTTGAAAAATGCGGTCAATGGTGGAAGTTTGAAAAATGGCCGATTCATTTTGAATGGGGAAAATAAAATAAAAAAAGGGAATTATGGGAAATCTAAGACATTTTTGGGGGAATTGTTGAAATAGAGCACACAATTCCCAAACAGGTTGAATATTTTGAAGTTGGAACAGTTTGAATCAGATGAAAATTGTGGGGAATTGTGGAACTTTGAAGAATGTCCCATTGATTTAAATTGGAATTTCCCCCAAAATTGGGAATTTCGGGAAAAGCGGGTATTTTTTTGAAAATGGTAAAAAACTTGAATGGTCTGAATGAGTTGAAATGGTTGGTGCTGGAATTTTTCAAATCGATCGAGAAATGTTGAAGTAGTAACAGTTTTTTTAATTGAGAAATGGTATCATGGAATTCCTGGAATTTCGGGAAAACCGGGAATAGTTCTATTGTCCTAGACCAACTTGGAATTCCTGGAAATTTGTTGAACGTGAAAAATTTTAATTTGGAATTTCTGGGATGAGATGAATGTGGTGAATGTGAAATGGTTTGAATCGGTTGAAGAATGTGGGAATTGTGAAAATGGACAATTCATTTTGAATGGGGAAAATGAAAAAAAAAAGGGAATTATGGGAAATCTGAGACATTTTTTTGGGAATAGTTGAAATAAAGCACACAATTCCCAAACAGACTGAATATTTTTGTTTGAATCAGATGGAAATTGTGAGACTTTTGGAACTTTGAAGAATGTTCCATTGATTTCAATTGGAATTTCCCCAAAATGTGGGAATTTCGGGAAAAGCGGGAATTTTTTTGAAAATGGTAAAAAACTTGAATGGTCTGAATGAGTGGAATTTGTTTTTTTGTTCTGACTAAAAAAAATGTTTTTGACGATGGAACAGTTGAAATGGGAGGAAAAAAGGAAAAGGTTGGAAATATGATTAGAAAAAAACCCGGAATTCCTGGAAATTTGTTGAACGTGGAAAAATGGTATTTTGAATTGCTAGGATGAGATGAATATGGTGAATGTGAAATTGAATGTTTCAAATCGGTCGAAAATTTTTGAAGTAGTAACATGTTAAATTGAGAAATGGTATTATGTAATTCCTGGAATTTTGGGTAATTTTTCCAGTTAAAAAAACTACTTCGTTTTTTGTCCTGATTAAGAGGAATGTTTTGACGGTGGAACGGTTGAAATGCGTTGAAAAATGTGGAAGGAGTAGTTGCCAGAAAAAAGGATGGAAACAGGGCTTTGCAAAAACCAGGAATTCTGGAAAATCCTGGAATTTTTTTTGAACTTGGAAAAAATTTAGTTCAAGTTTAGGATGGTGGAATGTGTTGAAGGTGGAATGGTTTGAATCGGTTGAAAAATGCGGTCAATGGTGGAAGTTTGAAAAATGGCCGATTCATTTTGAATGGGGAAAATAAAATAAAAAAAGGGAATTATGGGAAATCTGAGACATTTGTTTGGGAATTGTTGAAATAGAGCACACAATTCCCAAACAGGTTGAATATTTTGAAGTTGGAACAGTTTGAATCAGATGAAAATTGTGGGGAATTGTGGAACTTTGAAGAATGTCCCATTGATTTAAATTGGAATTTCCCCCAAAATTGGGAATTTCGGGAAAAGCGGGTATTTTTTTGAAAATGGTAAAAAACTTGAATGGTCTGAATGAGTTGAAATGGTTGGTGCTGGAATTTTTTCAAATCGATCGAGAAATGTTGAAGTAGTAACAGTTTTTTTAATTGAGAAATGGTATCATGGAATTCCTGGAATTTCGGGAAAACCGGGAATAGTTCTATTGTCCTAGACCAACTTGGAATTCCTGGAAATTTGTTGAACGTGAAAAATTTTAATTTTGAATTTCTGGGATGAGATGAATGTGGTGAATGTGAAATGGTTTGAATCGGTTGAAGAATGTGGGAATTGTGAAAATGGACAATTCATTTGGAATGGGGAAAATGAAAAAAAAAGGGAATTATGGGAAATCTGAGAATTTTTTGGGGGAATTGTTGAAATAAAGCACACAATTCCCAAACAGACTGAATATTTTGAAGTTGGAACAGTTTGAATCAGATGGAAATTGTGAGAATTTTGGAACTTTGAAGAATGTCCCATTGATTTCAATTGGAATTTCCCCAAAATGTGGGAATTTCGGGAAAAGCAGGAATTTTTTTGAAAATGGTAAAAAACTTGAATGGTCTGAATGAGTGGAATTTGTTTTTTTGTTCTGACTAAAAAAATGTTTTTTGACGATGGAACAGTTGAAATGGGAGGAAAAAAGGAAAAGGTTGGAAATATGATTAGAAAAAACCCCGGAATTCCTGGAAATTTGTTGAACGTGGAAAAATTGTATTTTGAATTGCTAGGATGAGATGAATGTGGTGAATGTGAAATTGAATTTTTCAAATCGGTCGAAAAATTTTGAAGTAGTAACATGTTAAATTGAGAAATGGTATTACGTAATTCCTGGAATTTTGGGTAATTTTTCCAGTTAAAAAAACTACTTTGTTTTTTGTCCTGATTAAGAGGAATGTTTTGACGGTAGAACGGTTGAAATGCGTTGAAAAATGTGGAAGGAGTAGTTGCCAGAAAAAAGGATGGAAACAGGGCTTTGCAAAAACCAGAAATTCTGGAAAATCCTGGAATTTTTTTTGAACTTGGAAAAAATTTAGTTCAAGTTTAGGATGGTGGAATGTGTTGAAGGTGGAATGGTTTGAATCGGTTGAAAAATGCGGTCAATGGTGGAAGTTTGAAAAATGGCCGATTCATTTTGAATGGGGAAAATAAAATAAAAAAAGGGAATTATGGGAAATCTGAGCAATTTTTTTGGGAATTGTTGAAATAGAACACACAATTCCCAAACAGGTTGAATATTTTGAAGTTGGAACAGTTTGAATCAGATGAAAATTGTGGGGAATTGTGGAACTTTGAAGAACGTTCCATTGATTTAAATTGGAATTTCCCCCAAAATTGGGAATTTCGGGAAAAGCGGGTATTTTTTTGAAAATGGTAAAAAACTTGAATGGTCTGAATGAGTTGAAATGGTTGGTGCTGGAATTTTTCAAATCGGTCGAGAAATGTTGAAGTAGTAACAGTTTTTTTAATTGAGAAATGGTATCATGGAATTCCTGGAATTTCGGGAAAACCGGGAATGGTTCTATTTTCCTAGACCAACTTGGAATTCCTGGAAATTGGTTGAACGTGGAAAAATTTAATTTGGAATTTCTGGGATGAGATGAATGTGGTGAATGGGAAATGGTTTGAATCGGTTGAAGAATGTGGGAATTGTGAAAATGGACAATTCATTTTGAATGGGGAAAATGGAAAAAAAAAAAGGGAACTATGGGAAATCTGAGAAAAATTTTTGGGAATTGTTGAAATAAAGCACACAATTCCCAAACAGACTGAATATTTTGAAGTTGGAACAGTTTGGATCAGATGGAAATTGTGGGACTTTTGGAACTTTGAAGAATGTCCCATTGATTTCAATTGGAATTTCCCCAAAATTTGGGAATTTCGGGAAAAGCAGGAATTTTTTTGAAAATGGTAAAAAACTTGAATGGTCTGAATGAGTGGAATTTGTTTTTTTGTTCTGACTAAAAAAATGTTTTTTGACGATGGAACAGTTGAAATGGGAGGAAAAAAGGAAAAGGTTGGAAATATGATTAGAAAAAACCCCGGAATTCCTGGAAATTTGTTGAACGTGGAAAAATGGTATTTTGAATTGCTAGGATGAGATGAATATGGTGAATGTGAAATTGAATGTTTCAAATCGGTCGAAAATTTTTGAAGTAGTAACATGTTAAATTGAGAAATGGTATTACGTAATTCCTGGAATTTTGGGTAATTTTTCCAGTTAAAAAAACTACTTTGTTTTTTGTCCTGATTAAGAGGAATGTTTTGACGGTGGAACGGTTGAAATGCGTTGAAAAATGTGGAAGGAGTAGTTGCCAGAAAAAAGGATGGAAACAGGGCTTTGCAAAAACCAGGAATTCTGGAAAATCCTGGAATTTTTTTTGAACTTGGAAAAAATTTAGTTCAAGTTTAGGATGGTGGAATGTGTTGAAGGTGGAATGGTTTGAATCGGTTGAAAAATGCGGTCAATGGTGGAAGTTTGAAAAATGGCCGATTCATTTTGAATGGGGAAAATAAAATAAAAAAAGGGAATTATGGGAAATCTGAGACATTTGTTTGGGAATTGTTGAAATAGAGCACACAATTCCCAAACAGGTTGAATATTTTGAAGTTGGAACAGTTTGAATCAGATGAAAATTGTGGGGAATTGTGGAACTTTGAAGAATGTCCCATTGATTTAAATTGGAATTTCCCCCAAAATTGGGAATTTCGGGAAAAGCGGGTATTTTTTTGAAAATGGTAAAAAACTTGAATGGTCTGAATGAGTTGAAATGGTTGGTGCTGGAATTTTTTCAAATCGATCGAGAAATGTTGAAGTAGTAACAGTTTTTTTAATTGAGAAATGGTATCATGGAATTCCTGGAATTTCGGGAAAACCGGGAATAGTTCTATTGTCCTAGACCAACTTGGAATTCCTGGAAATTTGTTGAACGTGAAAAATTTTAATTTTGAATTTCTGGGATGAGATGAATGTGGTGAATGTGAAATGGTTTGAATCGGTTGAAGAATGTGGGAATTGTGAAAATGGACAATTCATTTGGAATGGGGAAAATGAAAAAAAAAAGGGAATTATGGGAAATCTGAGAATTTTTGGGGGGAATTGTTGAAATAAAGCACACAATTCCCAAACAGACTGAATATTTTGAAGTTGGAACAGTTTGAATCAGATGGAAATTGTGAGAATTTTGGAACTTTGAAGAATGTCCCATTGATTTCAATTGGAATTTCCCCAAAATGTGGGAATTTCGGGAAAAGCAGGAATTTTTTTGAAAATGGTAAAAAACTTGAATGGTCTGAATGAGTGGAATTTGTTTTTTTGTTCTGACTAAAAAAATGTTTTTTGACGATGGAACAGTTGAAATGGGAGGAAAAAAGGAAAAGGTTGGAAATATGATTAGAAAAAACCCCGGAATTCCTGGAAATTTGTTGAACGTGGAAAAATTGTATTTTGAATTGCTAGGATGAGATGAATGTGGTGAATGTGAAATTGAATTTTTCAAATCGGTCGAAAAATTTTGAAGTAGTAACATGTTAAATTGAGAAATGGTATTACGTAATTCCTGGAATTTTGGGTAATTTTTCCAGTTAAAAAAACTACTTTGTTTTTTGTCCTGATTAAGAGGAATGTTTTGACGGTAGAACGGTTGAAATGCGTTGAAAAATGTGGAAGGAGTAGTTGCCAGAAAAAAGGATGGAAACAGGGCTTTGCAAAAACCAGAAATTCTGGAAAATCCTGGAATTTTTTTTGAACTTGGAAAAAATTTAGTTCAAGTTTAGGATGGTGGAATGTGTTGAAGGTGGAATGGTTTGAATCGGTTGAAAAATGCGGTCAATGGTGGAAGTTTGAAAAATGGCCGATTCATTTTGAATGGGGAAAATAAAATAAAAAAAGGGAATTATGGGAAATCTGAGCAATTTTTTTGGGAATTGTTGAAATAGAACACACAATTCCCAAACAGGTTGAATATTTTGAAGTTGGAACAGTTTGAATCAGATGAAAATTGTGGGGAATTGTGGAACTTTGAAGAACGTTCCATTGATTTAAATTGGAATTTCCCCCAAAATTGGGAATTTCGGGAAAAGCGGGTATTTTTTTGAAAATGGTAAAAAACTTGAATGGTCTGAATGAGTTGAAATGGTTGGTGCTGGAACTTTTCAAATCGGTCGAGAAATGTTGAAGTAGTAACAGTTTTTTTAATTGAGAAATGGTATCATGGAATTCCTGGAATTTCGGGAAAACCGGGAATGGTTCTATTTTCCTAGACCAACTTGGAATTCCTGGAAATTGGTTGAACGTGGAAAAATTTAATTTGGAATTTCTGGGATGAGATGAATGTGGTGAATGTGAAATGGTTTGAATCGGTTGAAGAATGTGGGAATTGTGAAAATGGACAATTCATTTTGAATGGGGAAAATGAAAAAAAAAGGGAATTATGGGAAATCTGAGAATTTTTGGGGGGAATTGTTGAAATAAAGCACACAATTCCCAAACAGACTGAATATTTTGAAGTTGGAACAGTTTGAATCAGATGGAAATTGTGAGAATTTTGGAACTTTGAAGAATGTCCCATTGATTTCAATTGGAATTTCCCCAAAATTTGGGAATTTCGGGAAAAGCAGGAATTTTTTGGAAAATGGTAAAAAACTTGAATGGTCTGAATGAGTGGAATTTGTTTTTTTGTTCTGACTAAAAAAATGTTTTTTGACGATGGAACAGTTGAAATGGGAGGAAAAAAGGAAAAGGTTGGAAATAGGATTAGAAAAAACCCCGGAATTCCTGGAAATTTGTTGAACGTGGAAAAATGGTATTTTGAATTGCTAGGATGAGATGAATGTGGTGAATGTGAAATGGAATTTTTCAAATCGGTTGAGAAATGTTGAAGTAGTAACATGTTAAATTGAGAAATGGTATTACGGAATTCCTGGAATTTTGGGGAATTTTTCCAACGACTTCGTTTTTTTGTCCTGATTAAGAGGAATGTTTTGACGGTGGAACGGTTGAAATGCGTTGAAAATGTGGAAGGAGTAGTCGCCAGAAAAAAGGATGGAAACAGGGCTGTGCAAAAACCAGGAATTCTGGAAAATCCTGGAATTTTTTTTAACTTGGACAAAAAGTTGTTTAATTTTCCAGGATGGTGGAATGTGTTGAAGGTGGAATGGTTGGAATCGGTTGAAATATGCGGTCACTGGTGGAAGTTTGAAAAATGGCCAATTTATTTTGAATGGGGAAAATGAAAAAAAAAGGGAATTACGGGAAATCTGAACATTTTTTTTAGAATTGTTGAAGTAGAGCACACAATTCCCAAACAGGCTGAATATTTTGAACTTGGAACAGTTTGAATCAGATGGAAATTGTTAGAATTTTGGAACTTTGAAGAATGTCCCATTGATTTCAATTGGAATTTCCCCAAAATTTGGGAATTTCGGGAAAAGCGAGAATTTTTTTTAAAATGGTAAACAACTTGAATGGTCTGAATGAGTTGTTTTTTTGTTCTGACTAAAAAAAATATTTTTGACGATGGAACAGTTGAAATGGGAGGAAAAAAGGAAAAGGTTGGAAATAGGATTAGAAAAAACCCCGGAATTCCTGGAAATTTGTTGAACTTGGAAAAATGGTATTTTGAATTTCTGGGATGAGATGAATGTGAAATGGAATTATTCAAATCGGTGGAGAAATGTTGAAGTAGTAACATGTTAAATTGAGAAATGGTATTATGTAATTCCTGGAATTTTGGGTAATTTTTCCAGTGCAAAAAATGACTTTGTTTTGTGTCCTGATTAAGAGGAATGTTTTGACGGTGGAACGGTTGAAATGTGTTGAAAAATGTGGAAGGAGTAGTCGCCAGAAAAAAGGATGGAAACAGGGCTTTGCAAAAAACAGAAATTCTGGAAAATCCTGGAATTTTTTGGAACTTGGACAAAAAGTAGTTTAAATTTTCCAGGATGGTGGAATGTGTTGAAGGTGGAATGGTTTGAATCGGTTGAAAAATGCGGTCAATGGTGGAAGTTTGAAAAATGGCCAATTCATTTTGAATGGGGAAAATAAAATAAAAAAAGGGAATTATGGGAAATCTGAGAAATTTTGGGGGGATTTGTTGAAATAGAGCACACAATTCCCAAACAGGTTGAATATTTTGAAGTTGGAACAGTTTGAATCAGATGAAAATTGTGGGGAATTGTGGAACTTTGAAGAATGTCCCATTGATTTCAATTGGAATTTCCCCAAAATTTGGGAATTTCGGGAAAAGCGGGAATTTTTTTGAAAATGTTAAAAAACTTGAATGGTCTGAATGAGTTGAAATGGTTGGTGCTGGAATTTTTCAAATCGGTCGAGAAATGTTGAAGTAGTAACAGTTTTTTTAATTGAGAAATGGTATCATGGAATTCCTGGAATTTCAGGAAAAATGGTTCTATTTTCCTAGACCAACTTGGAATTCCTGGAAATTTGTTGAACGTGGAAAAATTAAATTTTGAATTTCTGGGATGAGATGAATGTGGTGAATGTGAAATGGTTTGAATCAGTTGAAGAATGTGGGAATTGTGAAAATGGACAATTCATTTTGAATGGGGAAAATGGAAAAAAAAAGGGAATTATGGGAAATCTGAGAAAAAAATTTGGGAATTGTTGAAATAAAGCACACAATTCCCAAACAGACTGAATATTTTGAAGTTGGAACAGTTTGGATCAGATGGAAATTGTGGGACTTTTGGAACTTTGAAGAATGTCCCATTGATTTCAATTGGAATTTCCCCAAAATTTGGGAATTTCGGGAAAAGCGGGAATTTTTTTGAAAATGGTAAAAAACTTGAATGGTCTGAAAGAGTGGAATTTGTTTTTTGTTCTGACTAAAAAAAATGTTTTTGACGATGCAACAGTTGAAATGGGAGGAAAAAAGGAAAAGGTTGGAAATAGGATTAGAAAAAACCCCGGAATTCCTGGAAATTTGTTGAACTTGGATAAATGGTATTTTGAATTTCTGGGATGAGATGAATGTGAAATGGAATTTTTCAAATCGGTGGAGAAATGTTAAAGTAGTAACATGTTAAATTGAGAAATGGTATTATGTAATTCCTGGAATTTTGGGTAATTTTTCCAGTGCCAAAAATGACTTTGTTTTGTGTCCTGATTAAGAGGAATGTTTTGACGGTAGAACGGTTGAAATGTGTTGAAAAATGTGGAAGGAGTAGTCGCCAGAAAAAAGGATGGAAACAGGGCTTTGCAAAAAACAGAAATTCTGGAAAATCCTGGAATTTTTTGGAACTTGGACAAAAAGTAGTTTAAATTCTCCAGGATGGTGGAATGTGTTGAAGGTGGAATGGTTTGAATCGGTTGAAAAATGCGGTGAATGGTGGAAGTTTGAAAAATGGCCGATTCATTTTGAATTGGGAAAAATGTCCCGGAAAACCTGAAATTCTGGGAAATCTGGAATTTCCCGAATAGGTTGAACAGTTCGAAGTTGGAACGGTTTGAATCGGGTGAAAAATGTGGAGAAGAAAAAGACGAAGAAGTTGAAGAAGTTGAATAAATAGATGCATTTTGGTGTAGAAAACCATATAATTGTGTGAATGCTTTGGAGCATTCACACCATAATAGTACAGAAATGTCAACATCACACCGCCATCCTGTGGACACTTTTGGTATTTTTTATCAAAGCCTATGAGGTTTTATTTTCTAATCAGAAGACTAAAAGTGTTAAAGGGAATAATTCATACACGCGGACTTTTGTCTTGTGTGCAAACGAGAGGTTCGGCGCTTTTTTTTTAAGGTCAACGGGTTTCGCTTTCTTCTCGCTTGTAGCAGAAAACTTGCAGGCGTTATTCCATTCTTCACGCCGTTCCCCCGGTGACCTCGGCCAGAATCCCATCAGAAACTCCCCGACCACAAATAAGTGGAGTCTTGACACACCAGGGTCGTTTTAATCCACAACTTCCTCCTCGGCTGCCTGGCTCCTACTCAATTATACCTCGTGACGCCCCCCCCCCCCCCCCCCCCCCCCCCCCCCCACCTCCTCGCCGAGTCTCTGCAGTCTCACTGCAGCCAAAGTGAAGGTAGCGCAAAAATGGCGGGGGTGCTATAAAAGGACAACTCAGTCGGCGGGGCGGTAAACGCACACAGGCGATAGATTGATGCAACGTGGCAAGCTACTTGTGATTGTGTGTGGTTCAATACAGGAAAGCAACAAGAAGTTGATATCAAACAGGAGCTGCGACACAGCGGGCGACAACATACGCGCGCGTGCACGATGGCAACTGTCAGGTTCAAACACTGATGACATTTATTAAACAACACAAGAAGCAAGGAATTGAACAGAGACAGAATTAAATTTGGCTCAATGAGGAGAAACGCGTAGACCTTGTACCCTTGCACAGTGTCTCACCACGCTCTGACGAAAGATTGTACGCCTCCTCTTTTATTTGGACACTCCCTTGATTAAGTGGCAACAGCTGTTTCTAAGGGAGCGGGGGTCGTAAACAGCCATCGCCTTTGGTTACAAAACAGTTAAAAGAAAGGGTCGTAAAACAGTTCAAAGAAAAGGTGCCCGGAGGGAGGTCAGGCCAAGCCTCCTCTCCGCTTTGTAGATCTTGGGTAAAGACAAAATCTTCCTGGGGATTACGATACATCAAAGAAACCGACACCCTCATGTCACTCCCTATCCTACACAGTGGAGTTTTACAAGCCTTTTGCGTGGTAGGATCAAAGACAGCTTTTGTTTTCTTGTATGTATATATATATATATATATATATATATATATATATATATATATATATATATATATATATATATATATATATATATATATATATATATATATATATATATATATATATATATATATATATGTATGTATGTGTATATATATATATATATATATATATATATATATGTATGTGTATATATATATACATATATAAGTATGTGTAAATATATATATATATATATATATATATGTATGTGTAAATATATATATATATGTATGTAAATATATATACATATATATGTATGTGTAAATATATATATATATATGTATATTATTTATGTATGTTTATATATGTATATGTATGTATATAAGTATATATGTATGTATATATACATACTGTAAATATATACACATTTATACATTTAAATATACATATATATGTATCTTTATATACACACACGTATATACACACATACAAACATATATATATATATATATATATATATATATATATATATATATATATATATATATATATATATATATATATATATATATATATATATATATATATATATATACAAATATATATATACATGTATATATATATATATATATACAATTATATATATATGTATATATATATGTATATATATTTGTATATATATATATATATATATATATATATATATATATATATATATATACATACATATATATATATAAATATATATATATCCATCCATCCATCTTCAACCGCTTATCCGGAATCGGGTCGCGGGGACAGCAGCTCCAGCAAAGACCCCCAGACTTCCCTCTCCAGAGCAACATTTGCGACTTCCTCCTGGGGAATCCCGAAGCGTTCCCAGGCCAGAGAGGAGATGTAATCCCCCCATCTGGTCCTTGGCCTGCCGCGGGGCCTCCTCCCAGTGGGACGTGCAACGAGGACCTCCCTAGGGAGACGCTCGTGAGGCATCCGCACGAGATGCCCGAACCACCTAAGCTGGCTCCTTTCCAAGCGAAGGAGCAGCGGCTCTACTCCGAGTCTCTCTCGGGTGACTGCACTTCTCACCCTATCTCTAAGGGAGATGCCAGCCACCCTTCTGAGGAAACTCATTTCGGCCGCTTGTATCCGCGATCTTATTCTTTCGGTCATGACCCACACTTCATGACCATAGGTGAGAGTAGGAATGTAGATAGCTCGGTAGACCGAGAGCTTTGCCTTCTGGCTCAGCTCCCGTTTCGTCACAACAGTGCAGCAGAGAGACTGCAATACTGCCCCAGCTGCTCCGATTCTCCGGCTGATTTCCTTCTCCATCTTTCCCTCACTCGTGAACAAGACCCCGAGATACTTAAACTCCTCCACCTGGGACAGAGTCCTGTCCCCTACCCGGACTGTACAAACCATCGGTTTCCTGCTGAGAACCATGGCCTCAGATTTGGAGATGCTGATCCTCATTCCAGCTGCTGAACACTCGGCTGCGAACCGATCCAGTGAGAGCTGAAGGTCACGAACCGAAGGTGCCATCAGGACCACATCATCTGCAAACAGCAGTGATGCAACCTTTAGCCCCCCGAGACGTATACCCTCTCCGCCATGGCCACGACTCCGCCTAGAAATCCTGTCCATGAAAATCACAAACAGGATAGGTGACAGAGCGCAGCCCTGGCGGAGACCAACCCCCACTGGAAACGGATCCGACTTACATCCAAGCACCCGGACACAACTCTCGCTTTGGTTGTACAGAGATTGGATGGCCCTCAACAGGGTTCCCCTCACTCCGTACTCCCTCAGCACCTCCCACAAGATCTCCCGAGGGACGCGGTCATATGCCTTCTCCAAATCCACAAAACACATGTAGACTGGATAGGCATACTCCCAGGCCCTCTCCAGGATTCCCGCAAGCGTAAAGAGTTGGTCAGTTGTTCCACGACCAGGACGGAATCCACATTGCTCCTCTTGAATCTGAGGTTCGACTATCGGCCGGACCCTCCTTTCCAGTACCTTGGCGTAAACTTTCCCAGGGAGGCTGAGTAGTGTGATACCCCTGTAATTAGCACACACCCTCTGGTCCCCCTTTTTGAAAAGGGGAACCACCACCCCAGTCTGCCACTCCCTCGGCACTGTCCCAGACTTCCACGCAATGTTGAAAAGGCGTATCAACCAAGACAGCCCATCAACACCCAGAGCCTTCAGCATTTCTGGACGGATCTCGTCAACCCCCGGAGCTTTGCCACTGTGGAGTTGTCTAACTACCTCAGTGACTTCACTCCGAGAGATCGACGTCGATCCCCCATCATCCTCAGGCCCTGCTCCTATCAGGGAGGGTGTGTCTGATGTATTTGGGTTCAGGAGTTCCTCAAAGTGCTCTTTCCAACGCCCCACGACTTCCTCACTTGAAGTCAGCAAAGTCCCATCCTTGCCGTACACAGCTTGGATGGTTCCCTGCTTCCCCCTCCTGAGGTGCCGTATGGTCTTCCAGAACAGCTTTGGTGCCGCCCGATAGTCCTTCTCCATGGATTCCCCGAACTGCTCCCACACCCTCTGCTTAGCCTCGTCCACAGCCACGGCCGCTGCCCTTCGGGCCCGTCGGTACCTTGCAACTGCCTCCGGAGTCCCCTGGGATAACATACCCCGGTAGGACTCCTTCTTCAGTCGGACGGCTTCCCTGACCACCACTGTCCACCAGGGTGTTCGAGGGTTACCGCCCCTTGAGGCACCTAAGACCTTCTGGCCACAGCTCGCATCTGCAGCTTTAGCAATAGAGGCTTTGAACATTGCCCATTCCTGTGCAATGTCCCCAACCTCCACAGGGATGGCAGAGAAGTCCCGCCGGAGGTGGGAGTTGAAGTCCTTCCGGACAGAGGACTCCTCCAAACGTTCCCAGTTCACCCGCACTACACGCTTGGGTTTGCCAGGTCTGTCCAGAGGTTTCCCCCGCCATCTAACCCAACTCACCACCAGATGGTGATCAGTTGACAGTTCAGCCCCTCTCTTCACCCGAGTGTCCAAAACATACGGCCTCAGATCAGCTGATACGATTACAAAATCGATCATTGATCTTTGGCCTAGGGTGCTCTGGTACCAGGTACACCTATGAGCATCCTTATGCTTGAACATGGTGTTTGTTATCGCAAGACCGTGACTAGCACAGAAGTCCAATAACAATGCACCACTCAGGTTCAGATCAGGGAGACCGTTTCTCCCAATCACGCCAGTCCAAGTATCACTGTCATTGCCCACGTGCGCGTTGAAGTCCCCCAGCAAGACTATGGAATCCCCTGCCGGCGCCCCATACAGGACCCCATGCAAGGTATCCAAGAAGGCTGAATACTCTGAACTCCTGTTTGGTGCGTATGCACAAACAACAGTCAGAGTTTTCCCCCCTCCAACCCTAAGGCGAAGGGAGGCGACCCTCTTGTCCACTGGGGTGAACTCCAACGTACAGGCACTCAGCCGGGGACTCGTGAGTATCCCCACACCCGCCTGTGCCCTCACACCCTGAGCAACTCCAGAAGTGAACAAGGTCCATCCCTTGTCCAGGAGTGTGGTTTCAGAGCCCTTGCTATGCGTAGAGGTAAGCCCCACCAGATCCAACCGGTAGCGCTCCACCTCTCGCACCAGCTCAGGCTCCTTCCCCACCAGCGTAGAGACGTTCCACGTCCCGAAAGTCAGCCTCTGCTGCCCCGAATTGGTCCGTCCGGAGCCTCCACTTTCACCGCCATCCACTTGGCAGCGCACCCGACCCCACTGGTTCCGACCGCGGGTGGTGGGCCCACGTGGCAGAGAAGATGGTGTGTCCACGTAGCTTCTTCGGGCTGTGCCCGGCCGGGCTCCGTGGCAAGCCCGGCCACCAGGCGCTCGCTGACGAGCCCTACCTCCGGGCCTAGCTCCGGAGGAGGGCCCCGGGCTTCCTCCGGGCCGGGTAACGCATCCTCTTTTAGTGTAGTTCATGGGGGGTATCGTAACCCTGATGGGGGGGGCATTCGGGTGCTACACCTTGCCCAAGGGTGACCCGGAACTATGTAAGGCAGGGGCGTTCAACTCCCTGAGGCTTAATACAAGCCCACATACCTGTGTATATATATATATATATATATATATATATATATATATATATATATATATATATATATATATATATATATATATATATATATATATATATATATATATATATATATATATATATATATATACATATATATGCATGTACAATTTCAATTATGATGATTTATTACAAAAAAGAACAAAGGTTATTGTCATATATGTATATGTGTATATATATATATATATATATATATATATATATATATATATATATATATATATATATATATATATATATATATATATATATGTATATATGCTATATATATATGCTATATATACTGTATATAACTCCCCTGAAGATATATACATTTATATATATATATATATATATAAATGTTTTATATGTATTTTTTTTTTCAAATATTATTATTTTTGTCGTTTTCAGGCCATCTCCATGCAACCTAATCTGTAACCTGTTTGAAAAAAGTTTCGTCATAATTATCATACCAAATAACTTGTTGCGAGAATTGACTCGGAATCGAATCGTCACCCCAGGAACCGTCATCGGATGGAACCGTCAAGGTGCGCATAGATTCCCACCCCTACTGAACACCACCAAAGCATGCCTGATTACGTCACATGACTCTAATTGTTCCACACCAAACTCCCCCCGAGCAAACCCTTGGAGAGTTCACTGGGGAACAGAAATAGGGTTTCTCCCCCCCAAAGTCTCACGATTGACCCAAAGCTATCTCGTCAGGATAAGAAATCAAGATTGATTGATACGGTTATTGATTGATTCATTGAAGAGGGTTATATGAGCTACAGTCTAAGTAACAAGTGAAAAAAACTACTGTAGCAAAGTCCCCTGAATGCGTCTTAATCAACACGCACACACATACACACACACACATATTTCCCCCCCAGCGTGTGCAGTTATGGAGCACATTAGCCATTAACCCCACGCTGGAGGAAATGCTTGAGACAAACTCCGCCTGAGGGAAGTGTTTGTTGCATTAATGAACGACTCTTCAAATATTCAAGAGTAGATCCGCCTGATTGGAATTAACGCGTCTTCAGACGCTTCATGAAATACTTACTGGTCTCATTGTTCATGCTGGAGTTTGCAGTAGACACACTTCTGTGTTTACCAGATATGTGAGTACAAGAGAGGTGGAGGACTCTCCCACCAGGAAGTGTGCTCAACTCCACTAAACGTCTCAACACTTCAGGCACTAAAAGGCAAATTAAAAGTGGTGCAACGACATCAACCCTGCAGGATCAGAAACTAATGCTGCCAATCCACGACTCCCTGCTAAAAACACACAAAACAACTGCTGTGACTTCACACAACAAAGTGGGAGTTATTTAGGCTACCAGGAAGTTAACCAGGGTACTACAAAGTGATCTATTGACTACCAGGAAGTTAACTAGGCTAACAGGAGGTTAACTACGCTACCAGGACGTTGGCTATAGGCTACCAGGAAGTTATCTATAGACTACCAAGAAGTTAACTAGGCTAACTGGAAGTTAACAAGACTACCAGGACGTTGGCTATAGGCTACCAGGAAGTTAAGTAGGCTAACAGGAAGTTAACAAGGCTAACAGGAAGTTAACTAGACTACCAGGGCTTTATCTATAGACTACCAGGAAGTTAACTAAGCTAACAGGAAGTTAACTAGACTACCAGGACATTATCTATAGACTACCAGGAAGTTAACTAGGCTAACAGGAAGTTAACTAGACTACCAGGATGTTATCTATAGACTACCAGGAAGTTAACTAGGCTACCAGGTAGTTAACTAGGTTACCAGTAAGCTAACTAGTCTACCAGGACGTTGGCTATAGGCTACCAGGAAATTAACGAGGCTAACAGGAAGTTAACAAGACTACCAGGACGTTGGCTATAGACTACCAGGAAGTTAACTAGGCTAACAGGAAGTTAACTAGACTACCTGGATGTTATCTATAGACTACCAGGAAGTTAACTAGGCTACCAGGCTGTTAACTAGGTTACAAGTAAGTTAACTAGTCTACCAGGACGTTGGCTATAGGCTACCAGGAAGTTAACTAGGCTACCAGTAAGTTAACTAGGTTACCAGGAAGTTAACTAGTATACCAGGACGTTGGCTATAGGCTACCAGGAAATTAACTAGGCTAACAGGAAGTTAACTAGACTACCAGGACGTTATCTATAGACTACCAGGAAGTTAACTAGGCTACCAGTAAGTTAACTAGGTTACCAGGAAGTTAACTAGTATACCAGGACGTTGGCTATAGGCTACCAGGAAATTAACGAGGCTAACAGGAAGTTAACAAGACTACCAGGACGTTGGCTATAGACTACCAGGAAGTTAACTAGGCAAACAGGAAGTTAACTAGACTACCAGGATGTTATCTATAGACTACCAGGAAGTTAACTAGGGTACCAGGCAGTTAACTAGGTTACCATCAAGGTAACTAGTCTACCAGGATGTTGGCTATAGGCTACCAGGAAATTAACAAGGCTAACAGGAAGTTAACGAGACTACCAGGACGTTGGCTATAGGCTACCAGGAAGTTAACTAGGCTAACAGGAAGTTAACTAGACTACCAGGAAGTTAACTAGGCTACCAGGCAGTTAAGTAAGCTACAAGGTAGTTAACTAGGTTACCAGTAAGTTAACTAGTCTACCAGGATGTTGGCTATAGACTACCAGGACGTTATCTATAGACTGCCAGGACGTTATCTATAGACTACCAGGAAGTTAACTAGGCTACCAGTAAGTTAACTAGGTTACCAGTAAGCTAACTAGTCTACCAGGACGTTGGCTATAGGCTACCAGGAAATTAACGAGGCTAACAGGAAGTTAACAAGACTACCAGGACGTTGGCTATAGACTACCAGGAAGTTAACTAGGCTAACAGGAAGTTAACTAGACTACCTGGATGTTATCTATAGACTACCAGGAAGTTAACTAGGCTACCAGGCTGTTAACTAGGTTACCAGTAAGTTAACTAGTCTACCAGGACGTTGGCTATAGGCTACCAGGAAGTTAACTAGGCTACCAGTAAGTTAACTAGGTTACCAGGAAGTTAACTAGTATACCAGGACGTTGGCTATAGGCTACCAGGAAATTAACTAGGCTAACAGGAAGTTAACTAGACTACCAGGACGTTATCTATAGACTACCAGGAAGTTAACTAGGCTACCAGTAAGTTAACTAGGTTACCAGGAAGTTAACTAGTATACCAGGACGTTGGCTATAGGCTACCAGGAAATTAACGAGGCTAACAGGAAGTTAACAAGACTACCAGGACGTTGGCTATAGACTACCAGGAAGTTAACTAGGCAAACAGGAAGTTAACTACACTACCAGGATGTTATCTATAGACTACCAGGAAGTTAACTAGGGTACCAGGCAGTTAACTAGGTTACCATCAAGGTAACTAGTCTACCAGGATGTTGGCTATAGGCTACCAGGAAATTAACAAGGCTAACAGGAAGTTAACGAGACTACCAGGACGTTGGCTATAGGCTACCAGGAAGTTAACTAGGCTAACAGGAAGTTAACTAGACTACCAGGAAGTTAACTAGGCTACCAGGCAGTTAAGTAAGCTACAAGGTAGTTAACTAGGTTACCAGTAAGTTAACTAGTCTACCAGGATGTTGGCTATAGACTACCAGGACGTTATCTATAGACTGCCAGGACGTTATCTATAGACTACCAGGAAGTTAACTAGGCTAACAGGAAGTTAACTAGACTACCAGGACGTTATCTATAGACTACCAGGAAGTTAACTAGGCTACCAGTAAGTTAACTAGGTTACCAGGAAGTTAACTAGTATACCAGGACGTTGGCTATAGGCTACCAGGAAATTAACGAGGCTGTCAGGAAGTTAACAAGACTACCAGGATGTTGGCTATAGACTACCAGGAAGTTAACTAGGCTAACAGGAAGTTAACTAGACTACCAGGATGTTATCTATAGACTACCAGGAAGTTAACTAGGCTACCAGGCAGTTAACTAGGTTACCAGTAAGTTAACTAGTCTACCAGGACGTTGGCTATAGGCTACCAGGAAACTAACGAGGCTAACAGGAAGTTAGCGAGACTACCAGGACGTTGGCTATAGGCTCTCAGGAAATTAACGAGGCTAATAGGAAGTTAACTAGACTACCAGGACGTTATCTATAGACTACCAGGACGTTATCTATAGACTACCAGGAAGTTAACTAGGCTACCAGTAAGTTAACTAGGTTACCAGGAAGTTAACTAGTATACCAGAACGTTGGCTATAGGCTACCAGGAAATTAACGAGGCTGACAGAAAGTTAACAAGACTACCAGGACATTGGCTATAGACTACCAGGAAGTTAACTAGGCTAACAGGAAGTTAACTAGACTACCAGGACGTTATCTATAGACTACCAGAACGTTATCTATAGACTACCAGGAAGCTAACTAGGCTACCAGTACGTTAACTAGGTTACCAGGAAGTTAACTAGTATACCAGGACGTTGGCTATAGGCTACCAGGAAATTAACGAGGCTAACAGGAAGTTAACAAGACTACCAGGACATTGGCTATAGACTACCAGGAAGTTAACTAGGCTAACAGGAAGTTAACTAGACTACCAGGACGTTATCTATAGACTACCAGGAAGTTAACTAGGCTACCAGGAAGTGAACTAGGTTACCAGTAAGTTAACTAGTATACCAGGACGTTGGTTATAGGCTACCAGGAAATTAACAAGGCTAACAGGAAGTTAACTAGACTACCAGGACGTTGGTTATAGGCTACCAGGAAGTTAACTAGGCTACCATGAAGTTACCTCTAGACTACCAGGACGTTATCTATAGACTACCAGGATGTTAACGAGGCTACCAGGAAGTTAACTAGGCTACCAGGAAGTTAGCTGGTCTACCAGGATGTTGACTATAGGCTACCAGGAAGTTACCTAGGCTACCAGGAAGTTGGCTATAGGCTACCAGGAAGTTAACTAGGCTACCAGGAAATTAACTAGATTACCAGGATGTTGTACACATGCTACCAGTATTTTGTCTATAGGCTACCAGGAAGTAGGCTACCAGGAAGTTACGTAGGCAACCAGGACGTTGGCTATAGGCTACCAGGAAGTTAACTAGGCTACCAGGAAATTAACTAGACTACCAGGATATTGGATGCATGCTACCAGGATTTTGGCTATAGACTACCAGGAAGTAGGCTACCAGGAAGTTAACTAGGCTACCAGGACGTTGGCTATAGGCTACAAGGAAGTTAACTAGGCTAACAGGAAGTTAACTAGGCTACCAGGATGTTGGATACATGCTACCAGGATTTGGGCTATAGACTACCAGGAAGTAGACTACCAGGAAGTTACCTAGGCAACCAGGACGTTGGCTATAGGCTACCAGGAAGTCAACTAGGCTACCAGGAAATTAGCTACACTACCAGGATGTTGGATACATGCTACCAGGATTTTGGCTATAGACTACCAGGAAGTAGGCTACCAGGAAGTTAACTAGGCTACCAGGACGTTGGCTATAGGCTACAAGGAAGTTAACTAGGCTAACAGGAAGTTAACTAGGCTACCAGGATGTTGGATACATGCTACCAAGATTTGGGCTATAGACTACCAGGAAGTAGGCTACCAGGAAGTTAACTGGGCTACCAGGACGTTGGCTATAGGCTACAAGGAAGTTAACTAGGCTAACAGGAAGTTAACTAGGCTACCAGGATGATGGAAACATGCTACCAGAATTTTAGCTATAGGCTACCAGGAAGTTACCTAGGCTACCAGGAAGTTAACTAGACTACCAGGATGTTGGCTACAGGCTACCAGGAATGTAACTAGTCTACCAGGAAGTTATCTATAGACTACCAGGAAGTTAACTAGGCTACCAGGAAGTTATCTATGGACTAGTAGTACTTCATGTAATATTACATGAAGTACTTCACTCTCCAGTGTTTGACCTTGTCACCATGTAATACAGGTACTCGGTATCGTGTGTACGGGCAGTAGGAGCAGGACTACTCCAGGTAATATATCCGAGGTGTGTACTAACAAATATTTGCTGGTAAAGTTCCCAAAGTGCTGACTTTCAAACCAAAGGTTCTCTGATGAGTTTTTCTTTGATGCGACCAAGAAGAATGACTTCAATTAACGGAGAAGTGTGCTCAGGTCGTCTCTGTGCTGCAGTAAAAAAATAAGTTATGTTCCAAAATGACTTTTCTGCGGGCACTTTTGTCAACACAACAACACTTTCCACCTTTTTTGTGTCTCACACCGCTTCTTCGTTTTATTATTATTACTATTGCCCCGCTGCTGCCGGCGGCATAAACAGTCTGAATGTATTCATATTATACATTTAATGCCAGTACTTTGACTTCATGTAGTCACAACTCCTTGGATATGAAAAATACTTTAGATATGAAGTACAACATCAACCTGATTTCCTAACTTGCAGGCACCGGTGACAATATTATTCATATTGACTTCAAAGCTACACGCTAGATACCACGGTTGTTGGTTGTAATCGGTTCCGAAAGGTCGGACGAAAACCAAACTGTATGAAACCAGTATTCCCTCTCAGGGAATTAAAGTCACTGGTCAATCCCAAATTCTTTCAAATGACATATATGCAGAGTAAGAAGGACCATCAAGACAGAATAGGAATATTATCACGTTTTACTAAAGCTTCAGGAGACCAGCCCACGCCAATACATTCATATTGGCTTCTCGAATTGGTCTAACATTCAAACAGGAAGAGACAACCCCTTGAATACGCAAACAGCCCCCACCCTCTCCAGAAAGGAACACAGGCTCATTGTTCTACTACAGATAAGATATAAGGGAGTACTCCAACTCCTACACTGCAAGCCTTCAAGGTTGCTAGAAGAACGCTACATTTCGCACTTCATTGTGCAGAGTGTGAAATTTGGTGGAGGAGGAATTATGGTGTGGGGTTGGTTTTTCAGGAGTTGGCTTTCGACAATTCCATGCTCCCAACCTTGTGGGAACAGTTTGGAGCGGGCCCCTTCCTCTTCCAACATGACTGTGCACCCGTGCACAAAGCAAGGTCCATAAATGGAGATGTCCGATAATGGCTTTTTTGCCGATATTCCGATATTGTCCAACTCTTAATTACCGATTCCGACATCAACCGATACCGATTTATACAGTCGTGGAATTAAACACATTATTATGCATAATTTTGTTGTGATGCCCCTGCTGGATGCATTAAACAATGTAACAAGGTTTTCCAAAATAAATCAACTCAAGTTATGGAAACATGGCACTGCCATATTTATTATTGAAGTCACAAAGTGCTATATTTTTTTTAACATGCCTCAGAACAGCAGCTTGGAATTTGGGACATGCTCTCCCTGAGAGATTGTAGCATCCCGGAAGAGTTAGTGCTGCAAGGGGTTCTGGGTTAGGGATGATGTTTGATAAGTAATTATCGAGTTCGAGCCCATTATCAAATCCTCTTATCGAACCGATTCCTTATCGATTCTCTTATCGAATCCAGATAGGTTGTTGTATATGGAAAAAAACACAATATTTGGTTTAACAAAAGCTCACTTTTATTTTATAAGAAAAAAAATGAAATAAATAAATAAATACATTTTGACTGTTACGCCCCCTAAAAAAATAAAATAAATAAATATTGACTGTTGTTACCCAAAGTATATTAAGTGGGATTTTTCAGAAAAACAAATATATACAGTAACACAAAAACAACCTGTCTCTGTGATCACTATAGGTGAATAGCCATGCCTTGAGGCATTTTTTCCGGTCCATTATTTTTGCTGCTTGTGAGCTACGTCATTTCCTGTGATGTTCCACAGGGCATTTCTTGTATCCCAGGGATTCGAATAAAGAACCAACTCCTTTTCTTTACTATAGTGGCCTCGATAACGGGAACCGGTTCTCAAAAGGGGATTCGAGTCCATAGAATCGATTATTTTCTTATCGAACGGTTCTTTTCTTATCGAACAACCGGGAGAACCGGTTTCGAACATCATCCCTATCCTGGGTATTTCTCCTGTTGTGTTTATGTTGTGTTACGGTGCGGATGTTCTCCCGAAATGTGCTTGTCATTCTTGTTTGGTGTGGGTTCACCAGTGTGGCGCATATTTGCAACAGTGTTAAAGTTGTTTATACGGACACCCTCAGTGTGACCTGTATGGTTGTTGACCAAGAATGCCTTGCATTCACTTGTGTGTGTGAAAAGCCGTAGATATTACGTGACTGGGCCGGCATCTCCCTACGTCCGTGTACACAGCGGCGTTTTAAAAAGTCATACATTTTACTTTTTGAAACCGATACGGATAATTTTGAAACCGATACCGATAATTTCCCATATTACATTTTAAAGCATTTATCGGCCGATAATATCGACAGTCCGATATTATCGGACATCTCTATCCATAAAGACATGGATGACAAGAGTCTGGTGTGGATGAACTTGACTGGCCTGCACAGAGTCCTGACCTGAACCCGATAGAACAGTGGTCCCCAACCTTTTTGTAGCTGCGCACCGGTCAACGCTTGAAAATTTGTCCCAAAAAAAAAAAAAAGGTTTTTTTTTGTTTTGTTTTTTTACATAAATAAATACAATCATGTGTGCTTACGGACTGTATCCCTGCAGGCTGTATTGATCTATATTGATATAGAATGTATATATTGTGTTTTTTATGTTGATTTCATAAAAAAAAAAGTAAAAATTTTTTTAATTTTACTTTATTTTTATTTTTTTTTATTCTTGTGCGGCCCGGTACCAATCGGTCCGCGGACCGGTGGTTGGGGACCACTGCGATAGAACACCTTTGGGATGAGTTAGAACGGAGGCCTTTTCTCGACCTCACCAATGCGCTTTTGGAAGAATGCTGGAAAATTCCTACACGCGCACTCCGCAACCTTGTGGACAGCCTTCCCAGAAGAGTTGAGGCTGCGATAGCTGCAAAAGGTGGACCGACATCATATTGAACCCTATAGGTTAGGAATGGGATGGCACTTCAAGTTCATATGTGAGTCAAGGCAGGTGGCCAAATACTTTTGGCAAAATAGTATATATGTATATACATACATATTTTGTAGCCCCCCCCGTGACAAAGTTTGGACACCCCTGGCTTCATCGTGATTAGGACCTTTCCAAGTTCCACACTAAACGTGTCACGTGTTTATTTTCAGCAAAGCTTTTTGAAAGTTTTGATGGACTGCAAATGTTTTCTGTGGTTTTTGAAGTATTTTGTTCTACCGCGGGAGCCCACAGAAACTCGTTCTTTAATGGCTCCTTCAAAGCGGGGCTTTCTTGAAATTCACTACGAGCGAGTCCATCGATCGCCGCCGCCGCGCTGGTGTAGTGGTATATAGAGCGGTCTGGTGGACGGTCGTTAAAAAGCGTCTCTTTTCCACACACCGATCGATGTTGTGCACGTATGAGCGAGAGACAAACAGTTGGAGGTAAATAATCAAGATTTAGGAGTGTGTGCGTGTGTGTGTGTGTGTGTGTGTTTTTGTGCGTGTGTGTGTGTGGAGAGAGTGCAGTAGCTTGAGTAGTTTGTATAATAATAAAAAAAGTAACAGATTGGGTGCAGAAATTGGATTTTGCACCCCACAGTTCGACTTTACCTTTACGTTTTACGTACAGTACGTACTTATTACATAGCCTCTCCTACCGGGAAGCAGTAATAAAACTCTTATTTCCATGTTATTACACGGATTTGCTTCGTCAGCTTCGGAAGCAGACGTGAATGAAATGTTGCGGGTTCGGGGGGGGGGGGGAGCATAATGATACGGGCCGCGCATACTGATGAACCCCCCCCCCCTCTGGGAGACCCGCGTACTTCTCCTAGCTCATTAAGGCCAAACATTATTTCTTAGTATGTCAGGTGTGGGGGATGTGGAACGCAAAAACACTTGGCTTTGAACCCTCAACTCCAGTGGTTTGTCCAACCAAAGACCGTGTGGGTCGCAGCGATGCTCAGTTGTAATACACTTTTCCACCACTTGTGGCAGTAATGACAATATCACACAAACAGAAGAAGCCTGGATCTAAGGTCATAGAGAAGTTTCTTGCTATTATATAAAATTTGAATAAATATATTATATATATATATATATATATATATATATATATATATATATATATTTATTTATTTATATACATGTATATATATATATATATATATATATATATATATATATATATATATATATATATATATATATATATATATATATATATGTATATATATATATAATATATATATATGTATATATATTATATATATATATATATATATATATATATATATATATATATATTTATTTATTTATATATGTATTTATATATTAAATGTTTTAATTTTCATTTAATCTTATATTTAAAAAATGTATATATATAATATATATATATATATATATATATATATATATATATATATATATATATATATATATATATATATATATATATATATATATAATTTTAATCTTTCTGTCCAGCCACTCAGGCAAATTATTTCATTGATGTAGATCGTAGGGGTTTAAAAAAAAAATCAATTTTAAGATTAATCGCAATTCTTATTTGTAACGATTCTTAATCGTTTCAGAAAAATCAAAAATCTATTTTTGAAAAAAACAAAAAAAACAAAATAATGCAAACAAACAAAAATTATATATATATATATATATATATATATATATATATATATATATATATATATATATATATATATATATATATATATATATATATATATAAAACATTTTTTATTTTATTTTATCTTATATATATATATATATATATATATATATATATATATATATATATATATATATATATATATATATATATATATATATATATATAAAATAAAAATTATATATATATATAAACAAAACAAAAAAAACAAAAAAAAAAAAAAAAATATATATATATATATAAGCCCTGTGTAAGTCTATGTAGATATATCAGGGTTTTTTTTTAGTTCTAATCAGTACCGGTACTCAACGGTACCAATTGTTGGCACTTTTGTGTGTGTTGCTTTTGATTTTTTTTTTTAATAATCTAATTTTTTTAATTGTAACATTTGAAAATGAGCTAATTGTAATAACTGCTGTCCTATCTTCTTTTATTATCACATTTGTGGCCAGTCAGTTCAATCTTTTGCTCAATCTGGTCTTTTGTTGCGCCCTACAAAGTCTTAATACTGTAAGTGTTGTACTTATTACGCACCGGCTGTTTGATTGTAACGTGCATCTTAGTTGTGGTGTTCATTAACAAATTTGGAGGTGTCGAAGTCGCCATGTAAAATCGCTATTGCTAGCAGGAAGCATGTCAATAGCAAAACCAATGTATATTAGCATCAAGCTAGTGCATTTTTGGAAAAGTGGAGGCCTACTTGACTTCTGTCGGCGCCTTTTTTGAGTCAGTTTCTTTATTGCCGTTGAAATATTAATTAGCAAGCTTCCCAAGCGGGAGAAATTAATCCGTCATGAGGAATATATTACTTTTTGTTGCAGCTTCAGCTCTGAGTGTTTTCATGGAAGGCTCAGGGAAAAGAACTCTCGGATGATCGAGAAGACCATGTTCAAACATGACAGACGTGAAGTGTGAGCATGTTAGCAAAGAAGCTAACCCTCCTGGGTCCCTCAAGGGCCCTAGGAGAAGCTGTGAAAGGCAGGAAGCAGAATCTGTGTGTGTGTGTGTGTGTGTGTGTGTGTGTGTGTGTGTGTGTGTGTGTGTGTGTGTGTGTGTGTGTGTGTGTGTGTGTGTGTGTGTGTGTGTGTGTGTGTGTGTGTGTGTGTGTGTGAGTGTGTGTGTGTGAGTGTGTGTGTGTGTATTCTTGTATTTCTACCCTTCTTGAGACATCAACAAGGAAAAGTAGCTTCCATATGAGGAGGTGTGAACAAGTGATGACATAAATCATGGTCCCAATACGGAAAACCATTGCATCTAATAGAGAATGTCTCATTTGCTCCCTGGTGGTGAAATCTATCAAAATGAGGGTGGTCCCAAAAAGGAGGGATTTTTCAAATTGACTGTGTGTCGCTTTTAAAAGTGCTCCCCTCTGGTCAACATATGAAATAACAAGTGTGTGTAAGAAAGTGAAATGCGCCGCTTTGGCCAACATTAATTTAAAAAAATAAATAAATATATATATATATATATATATATATATATATATATATATATATATATATATATATATATATATAGAGAGAGAGAGAGAGAGAGAGAGAGAGAGAGAGAGAGAGAGAGAGAGAGAGAGAGAGAGAGAGAGAGAGAGAGAGAGACATACTGTAATAACTTGAAGTAAATAATGAAGATTAAAAACCAATTACAAACAAAAAATTCAACAAAAATAAATAATTTACTAAAAGCAGTCTTTTTCTCACAATGTGTCGACTTGTTTCTTATAAAATTGGGAACAATTTCTCATATTCTTTCTGTTTCTGTAATATTGTCTCGTAAAATTATTACCTTTTTAATGTACAATTATTACTTTTTAATGCAAAAACCGTGACGTTTGTCATGTAAAATTCTGACTTTTATCACAATATTGCCAATTTTTTTTGTTGCTCTTGTAATATAGTGACTTTTTGGAGTAAAATTGTGACTTTTGTCATAATTTTGCAAAGTAATATTCCGATTACTAATATAATGTTGCTGAAATGTTTAAGTTTTCTTATAAAATTGGGACTTTTGTCGCGTAAAATGACCACTCTTTTCATAAAATTGCCAAAATGTTAAACTTTCCTTGTGAAATTGCGACTGTTATTGAGTAAAATTCCAACTTTTATCATAATATTGCGCAAATGTTCAGTTTTTCTTGTAAAATTTTGACTTGCGTTGAATAAAATTACGACTTTTATTGTAACACTGCCAAAATTCTAAGTTTTTCTTGTGAAATTGTGACCTTTTTCTCGTGAAATTCCAACTCATTTTTCACAGCAAGCTTTTCTATATTTGCATAGTTTGTATATATTATCAATGTTGTAAATACACATCTTTATATATCTAGAAAGGCTGGTCCTAAGGCATTTTTCATGGGTCTCAAGAAGGTAAGAAATACAAGAATGTGTGTGTGTGTGTGTGTGTGTGTGTGTGTGTGTGTGTGTGTGTGTGTGTGTGTGTGTGTGTGTGTGTGTGTGTGTGTGTGTGTGTGTGTGTGTGTGTGTGTGTGTGTGTGTATTCTTCTATTTCTACCCTTCTTGAGACATCAATAAGGAAAAGTAGCTTCCATATGAGGAGGTGTGAACAAGTTAGGACATAAATCATGGTCCCAATACGGAAAACCATTGCATCTAATAGAGAATGTCTCATTTGCTCCCTGGTGGTGAAATCTATCAAAATGAGGGTGGTCCCAAAAAGGAGGGATTTTTCAAATTGACTGTGTGTCGGTTTTAAAAGTGCTCCCCCTCTGGTCAACATATGAAATAACAAGTGTGTGTAAGAAATTAAAATGCGCTCCCTTTGGCCAAAATTGATAAAAAATAAATAAATAAATATGTACATAGAGACATACTGTAATAACTTCAAGTAAATAATGAAGATTAAAAACCAATTACAAACAAAAAATTCAACAAAAATAAATAAATAACTAAAAGCAGTCTTTTTCTCACAATGTGTTGACCTTATTCTTATAAATTTGGGAACAATTTCTCATATTCTTTCTGTTTCTGTAATATTGCAATATTTTCTCGTAAAAGTGTTACTTTTTTATGTAAAATTATTACTTTTTAATGCAAAATGGTGACGTTTGTCGTATAAAATTCTGACTTTTATCACAATATTGCCAATTGTTTTGTTGTTCTTGTGAAATAGTGACTTTTTGGTTTGAGCTTTCCTTGTAAAATTGCGACTGTTATTGAGTAAAATTCCAACTTTCATCATAATATTGCGCAAATGTTCAGTTTTTCTTGTCAAATGTTCACTTGCGTCGAGTAAAATTACGACTTTTATTATAACACTGCCAAAATTCTATGTTTTTCTTGTGAAATTGTGACCTTTTTCTTGTGAATTTTTTTACAATACGTTTTTTTTAATATTTGCATAGTTTGTATATATTATTATTACTGCGATGTGGCGGCGACTTGTCCAGGGTGTACCCCGCCTTCCGCCCGAATGCAGCTGAGATAGGCTCCAGCACCCCCCGCGACCCCAAAAGGGACAAGCGGCAGAAAATGGATGGATGGATGTATATATTATTAATGTTGTAAATACAAATCTTTATATATCTAGGCATTTTTCATGGGTCTCAATAAGGTAAGAAATACAAGAATGTGTGCTTGTGTGTGTGTGTGTGTGTGTGTGTGTGTGTGTGTTACATAAATCATACATGAAACACGCTCAGGTTGGTGATTCATTAATTAAATATGGAAGGACCGAGGCTAGCGGGGAGGCAATCAAAGACAATGGCGTCGGCCAATCACAAAGAGGCCAGCGCGGGAGTTAAATGTTTACGGAAGAAAGGAGCGTTTCCGAAGATTAACCTATTAAAGCGGCACGTTTGTCCCGCCGTAAGCCTCTTAGCGCGACCTCGCCAGCCACCGGGCGCTGAGAATGTCACTTTAGCAGCTTTCCCGGCCGCTAATTACGCACTATCTGCGCAGCTAGCCCTCATTAGCGCCGAGCGGGAGGACGATAACGAGGCGGGGTTTTAAGGCTGAGTCTAAAAAAAAATGAACGCGCTTCAGTTTTCTGTGCTGCTTCATCTCAGCTGTGAGAAGAAAAAAAATGAAGGCAATTTTATGCCTTAACTGAAAATCAATAGGATTCCTGCTCTGTGACTCTTTGTGACCATAGGCCTGGAGGATGTGAGGAGCAATGGTTGACTCCAGGTGGAACCGTACCACAGATTTATATCTCTTGAGGGGCCAATTCTTTTAAAGAGTCGTTCATAAGACTGACTCGTTATTGTAGTTATTATTGAACCTTTTTTTTTTTTTTATCAAGAAAAACAATCGTTATTACATATTTTTAAATATTCTTTTTTTTTTTATCAAGAAAAACAATCGATATTACATATTTTCAACTCTTCTTTTTTTTATCAAGAAACTACTACTACAGTTTTTTTTTTAAATCAAGGAAACAGTCGATAATATTTATTTTATTTTTTTATTACTGTTTTTAATTAAGAAAACATTCTGTATTACAGTTTTTTTATTATTTTTTTAATCAAGTAAAACAATTGTTTTCACATATTTTTTTATCAAGAAAAACCATTGTTACTACAGTATTTCTAAATATTGTTTTTTTATTCAAGGAAACATTTATTTTTTATTTTTTGTTACATTCTTCAATATTTTTTTTTATATCAAAAAACAATCCTTTACAGGTTTTTTAAACTATTATCTTAATCAAGAAACACAGCGTTGTGTTTATTTTACTGGTTTTTTTATTAATAAATAATCATGGTAAATAATCCTTAGTAAAGTGGGGTTTTTTTCTATTTTTTTGTCAAAGAAAACATTTTTTTACTTTAAGTAATTTTAACGTATTTTCTTTCTTTTCTTTTTTTTTTTTAAATCAAGAAAACAATCGTTATTACAGTCTTTTTAAACTACCCCTTTTTAATCAAGAAAAACAGTGTCGTTACAGTTTTTTTTTACTGTTTTTATAAAGAAAATACATTTGTTATTACATTTGTTATTATTTTTTGCATGAATGAAAAAAAATCGTTATTACAGTTTCACTGTTTTTTAATCAAGAAAAACAAGCGTTATTATACAATTTTAACAATTTTTTTATCAATAAAAACAATCGTTATTACAGTTTTTTTAGTATTATTTTTTCAAATCAAAGAAACAGTTGTTAATATTTGTATATTTTTTTTACTGTTTTTAATGAAAACAACATTTTTTATTACAGTTTTTTTTTTTAATCAAGAAAAACATTTTTCTAGATTTTTGTCATAGAAAACATACGTTACTTTAAGTATTTTTGACTGTTTTTATTTTATTTATTTTTTTAACAAGAAAACAATCGTTATTACAGATTTAAATGGGTTGTACTTGTATAGCGCTTTTCTACCTTCAAGGTACTCAAAGCGCTTTGACACTATTTCCACATTCACCCATTCACACACACATTCACACACACATTCACACACACATTCACGGCGGGAGCTGCCATGCAAGGCGCTAACCAGCAGCCATCAGAGGCAAAGGGTGAAGTGTCTTGCCCAAGGACACAACGGACGTGACTAGGAAGGTAGAAGGTGGGAATTGAACCCCAGTAACCAGCAACACTCCGATTGCTGGCACAGCCACTCTACCAACTTCGCCACGCCGCCCCCCTATTTCTAACTACTCCTTTTTTAATCAAGAAAAACAATGTCGTTACAGGTTTTCTTTTTACTGTTTTTTATTAAGAAAATAAATTTGTTATTACATTTTTTTTTTCCTTTTTTGTAAATATGAAAAAATCTTTGACTGTTTTTTAACTTTTTTTTAATCAAGGAAAATTGTCGTTATTACTTTTTTTTTTAATCCGGGGAAACAATTATTACCATAGATTTTTTAACAGTTTTTTTTTTATCAAGGAAAACTATCCTTAAAGTTGTTTTTTCACTGTTTTTTTATCAAGATAAATAATCTGTATTACAGTTATTTTGTAGCTGTTTTTTTATTAAGACATTTTTTTTATTAAGAAATTTTTTTTATTACAGTTTTGTTAGTTTTTTTAAACTTTTTTTAATCAAGGAAAACATTATTATTGAAGTTATTTTAACTGTTTTTTTTTTACAATGAAAATTATTTTTTCTTAAATGTTTTTCCATTGAGGAAAACAATTATTATTATAGTTATTTTTAACATTTTATTTATTTATTTATTTTTTTTTACCAAGAAAGCAGTCGTTATTATTTGTACTATTTTTTATATAGGGAATTTTTTATTTTTTTTTCATTAGGAAAACAATTATTATTTTAGTTGGGTTTTTTTTACTTTTTTTTTTTTTATCAAGGAAACCAATCATTAAAGTTTTTTTTTCACTGTTTTATATCAAGGAAATCAATTGTTACTACAGTTTTTTTTTTGTTAAAGAAAACATTTGATTGTGTATGTATTGTTAACTGTTTTTCTATCAAGAAAGCAATCGGTATTGTATTAGTTATTTTTTAACTGTTTTTTTTTTTTTTTATCAAGAAAAACTTTTATTTTACAGATTTGTTCGTTTTTTCTACTTTTTTTTGTCAAAGAAAACAATAATTATTGAAGTTATTTTAACCTTTTTTTTTTTACAATAATAATCATTTTTACAGTTTTTCTTAAATATTTTTTTCCATTGAGGAAAACAATTATTATTATAGCTATTTTCAACTAATTATTATATTATTTTTTTTTTATCAAGGAAACAATCATTTATTACAGTTGTTTTTAAATGTTTTTGATTAAGGAAAACCATTATTATTACAGTTTTTTAAAACTTTTTTTTATCAAGAAAAACAATCATTAAAGTTACTTTTTCACTTTTTTTTTTTTATCAAGGAAACTAATCGGTATTAAAATGATTTTTTCACAGTTTTTTCTATCAAGAAATACATCGTCATTACAGTTGTCTTTGTACAGTAGGAAGAGGATTCAAATGGCCCCATTCGTCACAGTTTACCTGACACATGAAACGTGACGAATGGGGTTTGCACTGTCCACTTGAGCCGCCAGACGGCAGTAGAGGTGTCGAGTATCTTGAAATGTGTTTTGCGGTACTTCCAACTTTGATCACAGCGTCAGTAGACTGGCGCTTTCCATTATTTCCCGCAGACTGCATTGCAAAATCTCATGTGAGATCCACACGGGATTCACCTTTTAGGCTCGGATAAAACCTAAAAACCGACATGTATATTATTTTCTCGATAAGTTATGGCTGAAATGTGACCTCCTGACACACACACACACACGCACGCACGCAAACACACACACACACACACACACACACACACACATTTTCCATCTAAACATAACACATCTGCACGCCGCAATCATTTCATATTTGCATAAGTCATGCGACATTTGCATCTCGGATTTGCTGGAGTCTCCTTCATGCATAAATGTTGTTGTTCCACCTCGCTCCAGTCAACCCTCAGCGGACACTACATTAGGCACACCCCCTGAGCACACCCTGCACTGAAATCCCGCCTTTGCAGCGTCCTTAATAAGTACGACTATACGAGGACGACGTATAGGGCGAGACTTTCACGCCGTCGTCCTTGAGAACGTGTCGCGCCGTGTGTTCGCCGCTTGTCGCCCCCGCAGGCGTGCAGGCGGAGAACTCATCCATTTTTCAGCCGCGAACAAACCCAAGTTGTGTCTCGTAAATATTTCACACCTCCCTCATGGCGTCCTCTCTCGGAGGGGGGGGGGGCGCGTCTTCTCGCTTTCGCCGCCGCCCGTCGTGTTCATCATACCCCCACCACCCCTGCTCGCCATCTGATCTTTCTGCCAAGCACTTGCCGATCACTCCAGCGGCACTGAGAGCGGACTCGGCCAAACTGCCTCCTGGTAATGTTGCGATTTTCGATGCCAACAAAGTAACTGACAAAAAAAAAAAAAAAAAGCCCCGACGTGAGAAAAGTAGGGCTCCACTTTTCCAAAAATGCGCTAGCTCGATGCTAACATACGTTGGCGTTTTGCTATTGGCATGCTACTGATTAGCATTAGCGATTTTACATGGCGAGTTCAACACCTTCAAATTTGTTGATGAAAACTACAACGAAGATGCACGTTACAATCAAACAGCTAGTGCGTATAATAAGTATAATACATACAGTATTGACACTTTTTAGGGCGCAACTAAAAAACAGGATGAACTATACAGTACTGTCATCTAACGTCTTGGACTTGCAACTGTTATTTACACTCAGAAATGTGGGAATTAAACAAGATACAACACCAGGACAGCTGTTGTCATCATCGGCTCCTTGCCAACAAAGTAACTGACTCAAAAAAACAACAACGCCCCAACGTGAGAAAAGTAGGGCTCCACTCTTCCAAAAATGCGCTAGCTTAATGATAACATACGTTGGCTTTGCTATTGGCATGCTAATCATTAGCGATTTTACATGGCGAGTTCAACACCTCCAAATTTGTTGATGAAAACTACAACAAAGATGCACGTTACAATCAAACAGCTAGTGCGTATAATAAGTACAATACATACAGTATTGACACTTTTTAGGGCGCAACTAAAAAACAGGATGAACTATACAGTACTGTCATCTAACATCTTGGACTTGCAACTGTTATTTAGACTCAGAAATGTGATAATAAAAGAAGATACAACACCAGGACAGCTGTTGTCATCATCGGCTCCTTGCCAACAAAGTAACTGACTCAAAAAAACAACAACGCCCCAACGTGAGAAAAGTAGGGCTCCACTCTTCCAAAAATGCGCTAGCTTAATGATAACATACGTTGGCTTTGCTATTGGCATGCTAATCATTAGCATTAGCGATTTTACATGGCGAGTTCAACACCTCCAAATTTGTTGATGAAAACTACAACGAAGATGCACGTTACAATCAAACAGCTAGTGCGTATAATAAGTACAATACTTACAGTATTGACACTTTTTAGGGCGCAACTAAAAAACAGGATGAACTATACAGTACTGTCTTTTAACGTCTTGGACTTGCAACTGTTATTTACACTCAGAAATGTGGGAATTAAACAAGATACAACACCAGGACAGCTGTTGTCATCATCGGCTCCTTGCCAACAAAGTAACTGACTCAAAAAAACAACAACGCCCCAACGTGAGAAAAGTAGGGCTCCACTCTTCCAAAAATGCGCTAGCTTAATGATAACATACGTTGGCTTTGCTATTGGCATGCTAATCATTAGCGATTTTACATGGCGAGTTCAACACCTCCAAATTTGTTGATGAAAACTACAACAAAGATGCACGTTACAATCAAACAGCTAGTGCGTATAATAAGTACAATACATACAGTATTGACACTTTTTAGGGCGCAACTAAAAAACAGGATGAACTATACAGTACTGTCATCTAACATCTTGGACTTGCAACTGTTATTTAGACTCAGAAATGTGATAATAAAAGAAGATACAACACCAGGACAGCTGTTGTCATCATCGGCTCCTTGCCAACAAAGTAACTGACTCAAAAAAACAACAACGCCCCAACGTGAGAAAAGTAGGGCTCCACTCTTCCAAAAATGCGCTAGCTTAATGATAACATACGTTGGCTTTGCTATTGGCATGCTAATCATTAGCATTAGCGATTTTACATGGCGAGTTCAACACCTCCAAATTTGTTGATGAAAACTACAACGAAGATGCACGTTACAATCAAACAGCTAGTGCGTATAATAAGTACAATACTTACAGTATTGACACTTTTTAGGGCGCAACTAAAAAACAGGATGAACTATACAGTACTGTCATCTAACGTCTTGGACTTGCAACTGTTATTTACACTCAGAAATGTGGGAATTAAACAAGATGCAACACCAGGACAGCTGTTGTCATCATCGGCTCTTTGCCAACAAAGTAACTGACTCAAAAAAACAACAACGCCCCGACGTGAGAAAAGTAGGGCTCCACTCTTCCAAAAATGCGCTAGCTTAATGATAACATACGTTGGCTTTGCTATTGGCATGCTAATGATTAGCATTAGCGATTTTACATGGCGAGTTCAACACCTCCAAATTTGTTGATGAAAACTACAACGAAGATGCACGTTACAATCAAACAGCTAGTGCGTATAATAAGTACAATACTAACAGTATTGACACTTTTTAGGGCACAACTAAAAAACAGGATGAACTATACAGTACTGTCATCTAACGTCTTGGACTTGCAACTGTTATTTACACTCAGAAATGTGGGAATTAAACAAGATACAACACCAGGACAGCTGTTGTCATCATCGGCTCCTTGCCAACAAAGTAACTGACTCAAAAAACAACAACGCCCCAATGTGAGAAAAGTAGGGCTCCACTCTTCCAAAAATGCGCTAGCTTAATGATAACATACGTTGGCTTTGCTATTGGCATGCTAATGATTAGCATTAGCGATTTTACATGGCGAGTTCAACACCTCCAAATTTGTTGATGAAAACTACAACGAAGATGCACGTTACAATCAAACAGCTAGTACGTATAATAAGTACAATACTTACAGTATTGACACTTTTTAGGGCGCAACTAAAAAACAGGATGAACTATACAGTACTGTCATCTAACGTCTTGGACTTGCAACTGTTATTTACACTCAGAAATGTGGGAATTAAACAAGATACAACACCAGGACAGCTGTTGTCATCATCGGCTCCTTGCCAACAAAGTAACTGACTCAAAAAAACAACAACGCCCCAACGTGAGAAAAGTAGGGCTCCACTCTTCCAAAAATGCGCTAGCTTAATGATAACATACGTTGGCTTTGCTATTGGCATGCTAATGATTAGCATTAGCGATTTTACATGGCGAGTTCAACACCTCCAAATTTGTTGATGAAAACTACAACGAAGATGCATGTTACAATCAAACAGCTAGTGCGTATAATAAGTACAATACTTACAGTATTGACACTTTTTAGGGAACAACTAAAAAACAGGATGAACTATACAGTACTGTCATCTAACGTCTTGGACTTGCAACTGTTATTTAGACTCAGAAATGTGATAATAAAAGAAGATACAACACCAGGACAGCTGTTGTCATCATCGGCTCCTTGCCAACAAAGTAACTGACTCAAAAAAACAACAACGCCCCAACGTGAGAAAAGTAGGGCTCCACTCTTCCAAAAATGCGCTAGCTTAATGATAACATACGTTGGCTTTGCTATTGGCATGCTACTGATTAGCATTAGCGATTTTACATGGCGAGTTCAACACCTCCAAATTTGTTGATGAAAACTACAACGAAGATGCACGTTACACTCAAACAGCTGGTGCGTATAATAAGTATAATACATACAGTATTGACACTTTTTAGGGCGCAACTAAAAAACAGGATGAACTATACAGTACTGTCATCTAACGTCTTGGACTTGCAACTGTTATTTACACTCAGAAATGTGGGAATTAAACAAGATACAACACCAGGACAGCTGTTGTCATCATCGGCTCCTTGCCAACAAAGTAACTGACTAAAAATAAAGTGCCCTAACGTGAGTAAAGTAAGGCTCCACTCTTCCAAAAATGCGCAAGCTTGATGCTAACATACGTTGGCGTTTTGCTATTGGCATGCTACTGATTAGCATTAGCGATTTTACATGGCGAGTTCAACACCTCCAAATTTGTTGATGAAAACTACAACGAAGATGCACGTTACAATCAAACAGCTAGTGCGTATAATAAGTACAATACTTACAGTATTGACACTTTTTAGGGCGCAAGTAAAAAACAGGATGAACTATACAGTACTGTCATCTAACGTCTTGGACTTGCAACTGTTATTTACACTCAGAAATGTGGGAATTAAACAAGATACAACACCAGGACAGCTGTTGTCATCATCGGCTCCTTGCCAACAAAGTAACTGACTCAAAAAAACAACAACGCCCCGACGTGAGAAAAGTAGGGCTCCACTCTTCCAAAAATGCACAAGCTTGATGCTAACATACGTTGGCTTTGCTATTGGCATGCTAATGATTAGCATTAGCGATTTTACATGGCGAGTTCAACACCTCCAAATTTGTTGATGAAAACTACAACGAAGATGCACGTTACAATCAAACAGCTAGTGCGTATAATAAGTACAATACTTACAGTATTGACACTTTTTAGGGCGCAACTAAAAAACAGGATGAACTATACAGTACTGTCATCTAACGTCTTGGACTTGCAACTGTTATTTAGACTCAGAAATGTGATAATAAAAGAAGATACAACACCAGGACAGCTGTTGTCATCATCGGCTCCTTGCCAACAAAGTAACTGACTCAAAAAAACAACAACGCCCCAACGTGAGAAAAGTAGGGCTCCACTCTTCCAAAAATGCGCTAGCTTAATGATAACATACGTTGGCTTTGCTATTGGCATGCTAATGATTAGCATTAGCGATTTTACATGGCGAGTTCAACACCTCCAAATTTGTTGATGAAAACTACAACGAAGATGCACGTTACAATCAAACAGCTAGTGCGTATAATAAGTATAATACATACAGTATTGACACTTTTTAGGGCACAACTAAAAAACAGGATGAACTATACAGTACTGTCATCTAACGTCTTGGACTTGCAACTGTTATTTAGACTCAGAAATGTGATAATAAAAGAAGATACAACACCAGGACAGCTGTTGTCATCATCGGCTCCTTGCCAACAAAGTAACTGACTCAAAAAAAAAAACGCACCAACGTGAGAAAAGTAGGGCTCCACTCTTCCAAAAATGCGCTAGCTTAATGATAACATACGTTAGCTTTGCTATTGGCATGCTAATGATTAGCATTAGCGATTTTACATGGCGAGTTCAACACCTCCAAATTTGTTGATGAAAACTACAACGATGATGCACGTTACAATCAAACAGCTAGTGCGTATAATAAGTACAATACTTACAGTATTGACACTTTTTAGGGCGCAACTAAAAAACAGGATGAACTATACAGTACTGTCATCTAACGTCTTGGACTTGCAACTGTTATTTACATTCAGAAATGTGATAATAAAAGAAGATACAACACCAGGACAGCTGTTGTCATCATTGGCTCCTTGCCAACAAAGTAACTGACTCAAAATAAACCATTTAGTTTTTTATCTCATCATTTTGACTTTTGATCTCATAATTGTGTTTTTTATGTCACACAATTATGACTTTTTATCTCATAATTATGACTTTTTATCTTATAATTTAGTTTTTTATCTCATCATTTTGACTTTTGATCTCATAGTTATGACTTTTTATTTCATAACTATGATTTTCATATCTCATAATTTAGATTTTTTTTAATCTCATAATTATGCCTTCTTTGTTTCATTATTTAAAATCTCATTAATATGACCCTATTATCTCATAATCATGACCTTATAGCTCAAAAGTTAAATTTTTTGTTCTCATAATTTTGAATTTTCTTCTCATAATTGTGACTTTTTATCTCATAGTTTTGACTTTCTTATCTCACAAATGTGACTTTTTATATTATAATTATGACTTTTTTGTTTCATTATTTCGATTTTTTTATCTCATAAGTATGACTTTTTATTTAATATTTTAGACTTTTTATCACATAATTTCAACTTTTTAAAAAAAAATCTTATTAATATGACCTTATTATCTCATAATTATTACCTTTTATCTCACAAGTTAATTTTTTTTAATCTCATAATTTAGACTTTTGTTCTCTTTAATTGTGACTTTTTATCTCATAATTTTGACTTAATTTCGACTTTTTTATCTTATAAGTATGTCTTTCTTATCTCATTATATCCAATTTTGATCTCGTATTTTCATATTTTCAACTTTCTTATGTCATTATTATGTCTTCATCTCATAATTCTAACTTTTTAATCTCACAATTTCAATTTTTTTTGTATCCCATAATATCGATCTGTATGCCATAATTATGATTTACCATTGGGTTATTATTTTTTTGTGGCAGAAATGGGCTTCCTTATTGTTTTCGGTTACGTCATCGTGTCACTGAGTCACCTGACCGAGCACAGCCAATCACGGTGTCTTTAACCGGAAGTGCGAGCCGGACAGCTGTGATTCAGCAACTTTACTGCAGGTATGTTTTTCTAAATTGTCGGTTTTTTAAACTAAATAAATTAACTGTCGAAGTTAAGCTAACTACCGTGGCCGAAAGTAGCGCTCATTTAGACGTAAACTGCGCAATTTGTCAGTCTTGCTATTGTTAGCTTAGCTTCCTGTTCATTTATCATGCATTAGCCTACCTAGCCACTGCCATTGCTTTTATATGAGACAGTTAGCATTGGCTATTAAGCCCGTTTCTCGGAATATTTTTAACTGAATCGAATTGAATCAAAGTGAAATGTTCATTACAACTTAATACTATATGGTTAATGTTTTCATTCATGGCACTCTAAATGGTTAAAGAATGGTGTTTGAGCTGCATTATTGAATGCCTGTGTTTTGCGTGGAGGGTCAAATGGGACAAAATTAAATACATTAAACTTGAAATAATTAAGTGTCAAATTAATTATGATTTGAATTAAATTCATAAATGTGAAATTAATTTATTTAATTAAAAAAAATACCCATGTGGCAGATTAATTAATTAATTTTATCTGTCAAATGCTGCTGTCAAAGTCAGTGGGCGGGGCTAACAATTATAATAATAATAATAGTAATAGATTTTATTTGTAAAAAGCACTTTCCATTGAGTAAACAACCTTAAAGTGCTACAGTGTATTAAAAAAAATCAAAAAAAATGAGAACAGCCTAATAGCTAGAACTAGTATGCATATATCTAAAAAAATGGCTCTTTAAAAAAGAAGGGGTTTTAAGCCTTTTTTAAAAGCATCCACAGTCTGTGGTGCCCTCAGGTGGTCAGGGAGAGCGTTCCACAGACTGGGAGCGGCGGAGCAGAAAGCTTGGTCTCCCATTGTTCTAACAGGACTCTCGTCCAATGATTGCTTTAGAAGTCTTCTGAAAACGTGACGACTAAGGAGGATTTAATTGTACTTTTGGGGAGTTGCTGGTAGATATTTTATTAGAATAGAATAGAATATATCTTTATTGTCATTGTACATTGTATAACGAAATTGTAAGCAAAACTAATTTAGTGTAAATTCATAATAACACATAAAAACATAAGAACATAGATACATACGGTAGATAAAAATACATAAAAATACCAAGCACACAGCTCACATGCACAGTCATTCTTGTCTTGTGTTCAGCGACACTATTGCTCTCGGGTAAAAAGTGTTCTTAAATCTGTTTGTCCGGCATTTTATGTGGCGGTTCAAGTCGAGGAATTTACTCAGGTTAATAAACGCCCCGGCAATAATTACAGCGTCAGTGGTGACATGGAGTAACACACTAACGACGTATTGTAGTTCTACAAGTCACATTGTCAGTCCGCCATGAGGGCCGAATCTGATCCTGTCGCTCAGCTGTCAGTCATCCGTCAGGCGGTGGCTGTCGCTCGCTCCGCTCATTTGCATATCGTTGCCAGCGCCGCGGTGTCAGCTGCTTTAGCGCACATTCCAACACACAATCTGACCATAACATGCTACCTGCAGCAGGCCATTAACTGTGGTCGTATCGGCACCTGGAAGCGTGTTACCTGGTCGTTAAGTCTCGCTAAGTAACTAGTTTTGAAGATCCCAGGCTTGTTGTCGTGAGCTCTTTTGAGGCTAACCATGTTGGCGGACTACATTTTTCTCATGGATTATGAACACAGCGCCACCTGCTGTACAAACACATTTAAATAGTTTGTTATTGTGTGTTCAAGTCGGAATGTTGACACATGCAGGCGAGAACCCTATTTGTTTTGAGTTCAAATGGTCCTTATCACGGCCGCAATTTTTAACTTCTTGAAAATGTCAAAAGTTTTAGTTGTTTTAGGACAAGGCAAGAACACTATTGATTTTATTTATCTATTTTTTTAAACACTATTGCTTTCAAAAGACAAAATGTTTATGATGATGTTGAGTTTTTTTCCCCTCAAAATTGCGAAGTTTTTTTAAAAATATATATTCTAAATGTAACTTTTTGTGTATTTATAATTCACAAAGTTTCTTTCAAGACTATTTTAACTTTTTTGTTTTGACTATTTTTAAAATCTTACGTAGAAAAACAAAATGTTTATGATGAGTTTTTTTCCCCTCAAAATTGCGACTTTTTCCTATTTTAAGGTTTTTTAAAATATATATTTTAAATGTAACTTTTTGTGTATTTATAATTCAGAAAGTTTCTTTCAAGACTATTTTAACTTTTTTGTTTTGACTATTTTTAAAATTTTACATAGGAAAACAACATTTTTTATGATGAAGTTGAGTTTTTTTCCCCTCAAAATTGCGATTTTTTCCTATTTTAATTTTTTTTAAATATATATTTTAAATGTAACTTTTTGTGTATTTATAATTCACAAAGTTTCTTTCAAGACTATTTTAGCTTTTTTATTTTGACTATTTTTAAAATCTTACGTAGAAAAACAAAATGTTTATGAGTTTTTTTCCCCTCAAAATTGCGACTTTTTCCTATTAAGGTTTTTTTTTAAATATATGTTTTAAATGTAACTCTTTGTGTATTTATAATTCACAGTTTCTTTCAAGACTATTTTAACTTTTTTGTTTTGACTATTTTTTAAATTTTACATAGAAAAACAAAATTTTTATGATGTTGTTTTTTTCCCCTCAAAATTGCAATTTTTTCCTATTTTAAGTTTTTTTTTAAATATATATTTTAAATGTAACTTTTTGTGTATTTATAATTCACAAAGTTTCTTTCAAGACTATTTTAACTTTTTTGTTTTGACTATTTTTAAAATTTTACGTAGAAAAACAAAATGTTTATGATGAGTTTTTTCCCCCCTCAATATTGCGACTTTTTCCTATTTTAAGGTTTTTTTTAAATATATATTTTAAATGTAGCTTTTTGTGTATTTATAATTCACAAAGTTTCTTTCAAGACTATTTTAACTTTTTTGTTTTGACTATTTTTAAAATTTTACGTAGGAAACCAAAATTTTTATGATGATGTTGAGTTTTTTTCCCTTCAAAATTGCGATTTTTTCCCTATTTTAAGTTTTTTAAAAATATATATTTTAAATGTAACTTTTTGTGTATTTATAATTCACAAAGTTTCTTTCAAGACTATTTTAACTTTTTTGTTTTGACTATTTTTAAAATTTTACGTAGAAAACCAAAATTTTTATTATGATGAGTTTCTTTCCCCTCAAAATTGCGACTTTTTCCTATTTTAAGTTTTTTTTAATATATATATTTTGAATGTAGCTTTTTGTGTATTTATAATTCACAAAGTTTCTTTCAAGACTATTTTAACTTTTTTGTTTTGACTATTTTTAAAATCTTACGTAGAAAAACAAAATGTTGATGAGTTTTTTCCCCTCAAAATTGCAACTTTTTCCTATTTTAAGGTTTTTTAAAATATATATTTTAAATGTAACTTTTTGTGTATTTATAATTCACAAAGTTTCTTTCAAGACTATTTTAACTTATTTTGTTTTGACTATTTTTTAAATTTTACGTAGGAAAACAACATTTTTATGATGATGTTGAGTTTTTTTCCCCTCAAAATTGCGACTTTTTCCTATTTTAAGGTTTTTTAAAATATATATTTTAAATGTAACTTTTTGTGTATTTATAATTCAGAAAGTTTCTTTCAAGACTATTTTAACTTTTTTGTTTTGACTATTTTTAAAATTTTACATAGGAAAACAACATTTTTTATGATGAAGTTGAGTTTTTTTCCCCTCAAAATTGCGATTTTTTCCTATTTTAATTTTTTTTAAATATATATTTTAAATGTAACTTTTTGTGTATTTATAATTCACAAAGTTTCTTTCAAGACTATTTTAACTTTTTTGTTTTGACTATTTTTTAAATTTTACGTAGAAAAACAAAATGTTTATGATGAGTTTTTTCCCCCTCAAACTTGCGACTTTTTCCTATTTTAAGTTTTTTTTTAAATATATATTTTAAATGTAACTTTTTGTGTATTTGTAATTCACAAAGTTTCTTTCAAAACTATTTTAACTTTTTTGTTTTGACTACTTTTAAAATTTTACGTAGAAAAACAAAATGTTTATGATGAGTTTTTTCCCCTCAAAATTGCGATTTTTTTCCTATTTTAAGTTTTTTTTTAAATATATATTTTAAATGTAACTTTTAGAGTATTTATAATTCACAAAGTTTCTTTCAAGACTATTTTAACTTTTTTGTTTTGACTATTTTTTTAATTTTACGTAGAAAAACAAAATGTTTATGATGAGTTTTTTTCCCCTCAAAATTGCGACTTTTTCCTATTTTAAGTTTTAGCGTCCTCTCTCACCTGAAAAGGAGACTATTATATGTCTCCGTTATCCATAGGTTTATCTATAACCCATAAAGTAGGCAGGCACAGAGCTATTTCTCAGCGTATGTTTATTCCAGCCGGCACGTTAATACACTGACACACAACATCCGGATTACCATCATGCATTGCTTCAAAACTACGGCAAGTAGTAATGTCCAAAAACATAACAGAGACGAAGCAGAAGAACGAAGAAGAGACATGGCGACGACGAGTAAGAAGAAGAAGTACGCTTGCAAGTTCCAAAATGATTGGAAAAAAAAATGTCAGTTCATCCAGGACAGCTCGAAGGGGAAGGGGTATATTGCTGCATGCACATTTTGTAGATCAGACTTCTCCATTGAACACGGTGGCCGAACGGATATACTCATTCATAAACGGATTATTTATATATACAGTATATATATAATATATATATAAGAAATACTTGAAAATATATACACCCCCCCATCTCCCGAATTCGGAGGTCTCAAAGTTGGCAAGTATGGGGTACACACATGTACCCAACCGAATGTCCCTCGCCGCCGAAAGACAATAAGGAAAACAAGAAGCGTTTCTGTCAAAGACTGAAGGAGTTAAGTCAGAGCAGCGTTAGATTTACTTTTCAATGACATCACGGCGAGCGAAAGCCAAAAATGTTTTTTTTAAATGTGGTATAAGCTTCCCGGTGATGAATGCCACTTATTACTTTCTCATTGTGTGCATCAAATGAAAGCAATGCAACACACACACACACACACACACACACACACACACACACACACACACACACACACACACACACACACACACACACACACACACACACACACACACACACACACACACACACACACACACACACACTCACACACACACACACACTCACACACACACACCCAGGGAAGCAATGTTGCTAATTAGATAGCAGGCTTTTTAGCAGTTTTAACACAATTCCGAGAGCACAGGTACAACAATTTAACTTCCTCCTGTGTTTTTAACGACTGCACTTTTCTTTTTTTTCCTAATTAAAAATGTTTGTGCTTTCCCCCCCCCCCCTGTAAAGCCACAACATCCCTCACAGCGACATAGCGTGCTTGTCACCAGCTTAAGCGCCATCCGAAACTTTACTCGTGTCGGGGAAAACCGTCTCCACGGCAACGGCCTCGTCGACTCCTTGAAGCAAAGCGGGCGAAGCAAACCGGCGTAATTGGAGCGATTGTTCTCCGAGTGGGAAAAAAAGGATGTCAGCGTGGCGTTTTTGAAGTCGCCTTTCTGACTGGCGTCGCTCTCGTCGCGGTGTTAATTAGCGCGGCTTCTTCGACTCGTTCAGACGGGACGGAGCAAGGCGGAAGTGCTCCGAGGGGAACAAGAAGACGACCGAGATGAAAGCACAAAAGCTTTTTTGTTGTTGTTGCTTTGTCCTGCTGCGCTGCGTGTAATGGCCAGCAGGGGGCAACGTGTTACTTGGGCCGGGCCTTATGGCTGAAAACTGTCTCACGGTATAAGCGTTACTTATATCTAGAGATAAATGCATTAAAATGTAATATCGGAAATGATCGGTATCGTTTTTTTTATTATCGGTATGTTTTTTTTTTAAAATTTAAATTAAATCAACATAAAAAACACAAGATACACTTACAATTAGTGCACCAACCCAAAAAACCTCCCTCCCCCTCATTCACACAAAAGGGTTGTTTCTTTCTGTTATTAATATTCTGGTTCCTACATTATATATCAATACAGTCTGCAAGGGATACAGTCCGTAAGCACACATGATTGTCATGCTGCTGATCCACTAATAGTACTAACCTTTAACAGTTAATTGTACTCATTTTCATTAATTACTAGTTTCTATGTAACTGTTTTTATATTGTTTTACTTTCTTTTTTATTCGAGAAAATGTTTTACACTTATTTATCTTATTTTATTTTATTTTATTTTTAAAAAAGGACCTTATCTTCACCATAACAGGTTGTCCAAATTAGGCATAATAATGTGTTAATTCCACGACTGTATATATCGGTATCGGTTGATATCGGTATCGGTAATTAAGAGTTGGACAATATCGGAATATCGGATATCGGCAAAAAAGCCATTATCGGACATCCCTACTTATATCCTCATCAGTCCTGTGGCTTTTACATTTGCTGCGGTCGCCGCCATTAACAGCATCGTGACATCACGGATATGCGACCATACCGTAGGGGAGGGTCGGGGAAGAGGAGCCAGGCACCAAAGATGCATGAATACCTACGTACATGTGATAAGTTTTTATTTTTAATTAAGCTGCAATTGAAAAATGTTGTCATTATGGGGTATTGTCTGTAGAATTTTGAGGACAAACATGAATGTATTCTATTACGGAATAAAGCTGTAATATAACAAAATGTGGAAAACATTGTTCAAAGACGTATCGCACCAATAAATGTGAGGATTTTAACATTTCAATTTTTGTAATCATGACATTAAAAGCACACGGTCTATGGTGATAGAATAAATGTTAAAGGTATAAAAAAAACGGAATTTAAAAAGTAAAAGTTTGAATTTGAAAAAAGTTAAAGGAAAAACTGAATTTATTGTCTTATTATATTGTTATTGTAACTTATTGTTGTCACTATTATGTTACTTGTTTAAAAGGTATATCCATTGTTATTTTAAATTATAATTAAAGTTGAGTTTTGGTGGTACAAGAAATCATTTTGAAATGAATAAATAATTGTGTTATTAATCGTCATTTCAATACGAAGCAAAAATAATCAAGATTCATATTTTTTTTCCCATATCGTCCGGCTCTAATGTGTACTATATTGGATGAAACAAGTGTAAAAGTGACTAAAGGTGTGCTATTTCATGTCTGGGGGGGCTCTCGTAATGTTGTAAACTGTATTCAGAAGGTCATAAACAGTTGTTTTAATGTTATGACTATAAAAATATTCCACTTATGAATAACAATTACTACTTTGCGGGAATTCAAAACAGTAAAGAGGAAATAACAGCCTAAAAAGCCGTTGTTTCAATGTTGTATTTGTGTTGTAGAATATTGGTTGGGAAATGACCAAACTTTAATGGTCAAACCAACATCACAACCCAACATTGATGAAACGTTGTCAAAAAGTATGTTGTTTCAACGTTGTATTTTTGTTGTAGAATATTGGTTGGGAAATTACCAAAATTCAATTGTCAAATCCCCGTCACAACTTGACATTGATTAAACGTAGTCAAAAAGCAGGTTGTTTCAACATTATGTTTGAGTTGTAGACAATTGGTTGGGAAATGACAAAAATTCAATGGTCAAATCCACGTCACAACCCAACATTGATGAAACGTTGTCCAAAAGTATGTTCTTTCAATGTTGTATTTGTGTTGTAGAATATTGGTTGGGAAATGACCAAACTTTAATGGTCAAATCTAAGGCTGAAACGACGCATCGACGTCATTGGTTACGTAAATACGTCGACGCCGTTTTTGTGCGTCAACGCGTCGCATATTTACGTCACACTACCGTCATGGCGAAGCGCAAAGCAGACGATCAAAGCAGACGATGCGAGCGGTGCGAGCGAGGGGGAAAAATCACGCCAAAAGTCGTCAAAATTGTGGGAGTATTTCAATACACGGCCTAATAATGTTGTTGTATGCACACTGTGTCGAGCGGAAATGGCCTATCATAGCAGCACAACGGCTATGAACCAACATTTGAAAAGAAAACCATCAACCATCAACTAGTCAATCGTCCGCGTGAGCATACGTTGTCATCATTACACAAAAACATGAATGTGTCATTTGTATCTGCTAGGGGTGTAACGGTACGTGTTTTGTATTGAACCGTTTCGGTACGGGGCTTTCGGTTCGGTACGGGGGTGTACCGAACGAGTTTCTAAGCTAAAGCTAACTTTAGCTGCTAAAGTCTTAACAAGCTGCTTTGCTCCTTCTGCCTCTGTCTCAGCACGCAGCATTGTCCCACCCACACAACCATCTGATTGGTACACACAAAGCATTATCAACCAATCAGCAGTGTGTATTCAGAGCGTTACCAGCCAATCAGCAGTGTGTATTCAGAGCGCATGTAGTCAGCGCTTCAGCGTGGAGCAGATAGGTGTTTAGCAGGTGAGCATCAGGCAGCGGACTCTCCCCAAATGATAATAAACACCTCCCAGTCAACTACTAGTAACATCACTATGAGCCCGTTGACCTTCTAGAAACTTAAACTGCAGCTCAGCTCACTCGCAGTCCTGGCTTGAGGTGAAGGCTAATTACTTCTCAGTTCCAGCCACATCGACTCCTTCTGAGCGCCTATTTTCAGCTGCTGGGAATATTGTAAACAAGAAAAGAACCAGAGCATGTAGACATGCTAACTTTTCTTCATTACAACTGTTAGTCACTCACTGGAATGAGTAGAATTGGTTATTGTGTACTGTGTTGGACTGGATGTTTATTTTGCACATTTTAAAAGCAATACTTAATGTTTACAGTGCTCCAGAATATTTAGATTGGCATTTTTTTGTATTGGATGTTTATCTTTATTTTTGCACATTTTAGCAAATAAGCAATACTTTTACTTTTGAAATGCTTATACTATTGCAGAATATTAAGATTTGCACTGGATGTTGACTTTCATATTTGCACATTAAAAAGCAAATAAGCTACTTTTAATTTTGTTAAAGGTTAAAAGTTTTAAATGTTTACATTGTTACAGAACATTTAGTCATGTTATTGTCAATGTTGACTGAGTGGCCATACTTCTTTTTTTTTGTAAATAAAAGCCATGCCTTTTTGAAAAAACTGGCCTACATTTATTTTTTCATCTTCATTTTGAATAAAAAAATAATCGGTAAAATGAAAAATAATCTATAGATTAATCGAAAAAAATAATCTATAGATTAATCGATTAATCGAAAGAAAAAAAAATCTATAGATTAATCGATAGAAAAATAATCGTTAGCTGCAGCCTTAGTCAAATCAACGTCACAACCCAACATTGATGAAACGTCGTCAAAAATCATGTTGTTTCAACGTTATGTTTGAGTTGCTCAACGTCAGGACCTAATTCAACAAGTTCTCAACGTTGTTTCAATGTCTTGTGCCTGCTGGGAACGTGTCGAAGGAGATTTTCCCCAAAATGGTGGTCCTGGTTTTAAAATAAAAAACTCTTTGAATTTTGACGTTTCACTTGTTTTTAAAAAACTACTAATCAGTTGCAGATTGTTTTTGTTGTGTGGTTTCAGCACGACAAGGCGGCAGATTCGCACGCGTGGTCGGCCGCCTCGTCGCTACCGACGCCATCCAAAGGAGCTGTACTCTCGCCGCGTGGATAATTAGTCCTTGATTGCGAGCGGCGTTCCCCTCGGCGACGCCAGCAGCCGACAAAGGGAGCAGGTGGTTTATTGTCAGCGCGGACAAAACGACAGCTTGCGGCAACATGCATCATTCTTCGTCGCTGCCAAGCGCAAACAACGCCGGCCGCTTCGCTCCGACGTTCATTTTGCTGTCACTCCGCCAGCGCTCGTAAAGTTAATGGACTCACAAGGAGCTAATCGCCGGCTGCACTGCGTTAGCGTGTTAGCGAGTGATCCAGGAGCGCGGTGGAGCCAACATGGCAGCCATTAGTGTAGCGAGTGGTGTGACTCATAGACATCTTATAAGTAGACGCAGCATCGACCGCTACTGCCTACTGGCGCTGACGAGACGCGGGGCCGCCATCTTGGAGTGGTGAACCGCTCCACTCAGTGCATTTAATTTGGCAGGAGCAATGAACTGTCAGCGCATTTAACCCTTGTGTGGTGTTCGGGTCTGTTTTCATTTTTTATTTAAAGAAAAATTATACAATTAATACATTTTTCAAACTGAGACTCACTGACTTTGGCTCATGTTCTGTGAAGAACATCAGTGTTTCCCATAAACTGCCAAGATACCTGTGGCGGTGGGGGCGTGGCTACGGGCGTGGTCACCATGACATCATTGAGTAATTTGCATAATTTACTACAATGATATGATTTTCTCTAAAAAGGCTAAAAAAATGTATATTAACTAATTAATAATAACAGTTTTGTTTTAAACGTCCATCCATTTTACAATATAATTACAACACTTTATGTACATATTTATATACAGATTTGAACAACAAGTTATTCACTGAAATATATGTATTAATTGTGGTTCTTACAAAAAATATATCTTATAAAATATAAAAGCTAAAATGTCTCTTAAAGCTCTGCCCCTTTAATTAGTGCATACTCAATAATTTAACTTTAGCCTACTACTACAACCATATTATTTACCAGCAACATAAAGTGAAACAGAGGCAGAGGTGTCCTGCCACAGTCAGTAACAAATAAACAAAAAACAGTAGTGGTCAAATACAAATAAGGCAACAAGAGAAGTATCCTACACTTCTCTTTTGTAAAGTAAATCTGAACAGCCTATATGGGCATCTACATAAATGTCTAAATAATAAATAATAATAAATAATAATAATACATCAACTATATGATTTGCCTGAGAAGCTGGACAGGACAAAAAAAAAAGGAATGTGTGGGAAACACTGAACATGTATCAGAATACATGTTTAATGACCACACACCATACACATTTCTATTACATATAAGATGTCCGGGTCCACTGGACTAATAGAAGTGTGGAAATTGATGTTTTGTGTAACACACACACACACACACACACACACACACACACACACACACACACACACACACACACACACACACACACACACACACACACACACACACACACACACACACACACACACACACACACACACACACACACACACACAGCAGGCCTAGACAGGAGGAGGACAGAGTGTAGGTACACAGAACATCAGAGGGTCAAATGTGCGAGAAAATGAGAGCAGACAGTGTTGACAGACAATGTTGCAACTTTGTGTGGGAACCGCAGGTGCAGAAACACAAAAGAAGAATCCCTGTGGGATGCAGAAACTGGCAGAGAAATTATCCGTGCAACGTTCATATTGTTGTTACTCAGCCAGCGTTTGTGGGTCTGATGGACCCGTTGCATTTTGTGGCTTTTAATGCCTCACAATCAAACACTTTTTTGTTAAAATACTGAACAGATGTATATTGGGATAAGGTAAACATCTGTTCAGTATTTTAACATAAAAGTGTTTGATTGTGAGGCATTAAAAGCCACAAAATGCAACGGGTCCATCAGACCCACAAACGCTGGCTGAGTAACAACAATATGAACATTACGCAAGGGTTAATTCATCTTACCTCACTGAATACCACTGATTTCCATGCGTTTTTTTTGTCACACGTGTAGCTATGATAAAGGACACATGTTTTGGTGTGTTTTATTATGCATAGTTTGCTTAACAGTAATAGAATATTCTTATATGCTACAAGTGACCAGACGTCCGAGATCAAAACTGGGAATATAATCCCAGAGAAGGGGGTAAAAAAACGGTCAGCTATTTTTAAATTGAAGAAACAATATGATTAGGTTATATATACATGCGTATATCCTACATAAACAATGTATGAATACATTAGATATCTATATATCTTAGGGACCTATAGACTGTATCTCTGTTGCTGCAGCAGCAGAGAGTTTATTCTGTCTCTTGACACTTTGTATTGATATTATGTATTACATTCTTCCCTTAAATGATCATGTTTACAGTGATTGTGTTATATGTACAGTATTTTTTATTATATACACTACCGTTCAAAAGTTTGGGGTCACCCAAACAATTTTGTGGAATAGCCTTCATTTGTAAGAACAAGAATAGACTGTCGAGTTTCAGATGAAAGTTCTCTTTTTCTGGCCATTTTGAGCGTTTAATTGACCTCACAAATGTGATGCTCCAGAAACTCAATCTGCTCAAAGGAAGGTCAGTTTTGTAGCTTCTGTAACGAGCTAAACTGTTTTCAGATGTGTGAACATGATTGCACAAGGGTTTTCTAATCATCAATTAGCCTTCTGAGCCAATGAGCAAACACATTGTACCATTAGAACACTGGAGTGATAGTTGCTGGAAATGGGCCTCTATACACCTATGTAGATATTGCACCAAAAACCAGACATTTGCAGCTAGAATAGTCATTTCCACATTAGCAATGTATAGAGTGTATTTATTTAAAGTTAGGACTAGTTTAAAGTTATCTTCATTGAAAAGTACAGTGCTTTTCCTTCAAAAATAAGGACATTTCAATGTGACCCCAAACTTTTGAACGGTAGTGTATGTCGCTTTGGTTAAAAGTCCCACACATTTCACAAAGGTGGGCTACACAAAATTGGGTTGGAAAAGCTAGACTAAATTTAGACTTGTATAATACTGTATAGCCACTGTCCACCTGATTGTCTAGTTAGCCCCCCTACACAATCTGGACTGTGGTCCTAACTTTTACCCCTGTTGGCTTTTACAATCTTTATCTTCATCATTTATTTAAACTTTATGTTATTCAAGTATGACATTTTTAAATGTTATTTATTTCATTGACAAGCAATTCTATTATGGTCATACTCTTGTTTGCTAGCAGCTACGATTTCAGTACTATTGAAGATCTTTGCTCCTTCTCAACTCTGTGGTAATATTCTTTTCACAAAATACAACGAATAGTACGTTAATGTTAAATCTTACTTGTGAAAAGTAATCCCCCCGATTCCTATTTTCAACAGTCCGCTCATTTGAGCAGGAAAACGCTGAACACCAGCCCGGTCAACTGTCAGTTTAGGCTACTCGCCGGCTCCTCGTCACCACTTCAAGATGGCGGCCGAATTTCTCGCGTCACAGCAGCCAATGCTGCGTCTACTTATAAGATGTCTATAGTGTGGCTGACATTAGCTGTGTCCCAATTCAGGGTCTGCATCCTTCGAAGGAGCCAGCCTATGCGGTGGACAAAGTGTGGGTCCTAGCGAGAGTCCTCCAGCAGCGGCTTGAGCGATATGAATTGGGACAGTCGAGCCTACGGGACACTTCCTGGTCACGTCAGTTGTCCCCGCCCTTACATTTACGTCACGTATCTGCTGCTCAGTGGCACACGGTTAAAAAATGGCTAACTTAAGAGAAGAATGTCAAATTATTTTGTGTTCCTTTACCTTATTTTTACCTTATTTATTTTAATAGCTACCGGCACCGTCTGATTTTCCTGCGGTTAGAGACGACCGATCATGGGAGCTGGTTGTCATGGAGATGTGTCACGTGTTGACAAGCATCCTAAAGCTGTTATTCCTAATTATTAGTTAATGATGGATTTATTTTCATGCTTGTTGAAGTGGAACATTGCACCTTACAGTCCATCTATACAGCAACACCACACCATCTTACTTTATTTATATGGGATTCACAATTTATGCACCAGCAATTTTCTAATCTTGTCAATTTGGTTGCATTATAGCCAGTAATAGTAAATATTGGGGTAGCATAATATTATTATTATCATATAATTATTTGCAATGAAGGCGGAGGACATTATTCACAAGTTTCAGTACATGAGTTTATTAATTTGTATGTGTTGTAAAAATAATTTGTTTTTAAATGATCATCCAAACTGGTATATAAGTGTTTAGTGTCATTTCTAAGTTGATTATTCTGCGCAGCAACAAAAACAGAAAAGTCAAAAATAATGTGGCAAAACCTAAAATAATGTGGCAGACTACCTAAAATAATGTAGCGGAGCACATGAAATGATGTGGCAGACCACATAAAATGATGCAGTGGGCCACATAAATGAAGTGGTGGAAACATAAAATAATGTGGTAGGCCAAATTAAATGATGCAGCGGGCCATGATATTTATGTGGCGGGCCACGTAAAATGATGTTGTGGACTACATAAAATGACTTGGTGGACCACATAAGATAATGTGGCGGTGACAAAATAACGTGGCGAACCACCTAAAATGATGTAGCAGGCCACATAAAATGATGTGGCGGGTCGCATAAAGTAATGTGGCAGATGAGATAAAATGAGGCGGCATGTCACCTTAAATTACGTGGCCGGCCACATGAAATAATGTGGCGTAGCACATAAAATGATGTGGCGGCGCACATAAAATGATGTGGTGGAAACATATAATAATGTGGCGGGCCAAATAAACTTATGCAGCGGGCCATTATAATTATGTGGTGGGCCACAAAAAATGATGTGGCGGACTACATAAAATTTCTTGTTGGACCACATAAGATAATGTGGCGGTGACAAAACAATGTGGCGAACCACCTAAAATAATGTAGCAGGCCACATAAAATGTTGTGGTGGGCCATTTAAAATAATGTGGCTCACCACATAAAACAATGTAGCAGGCCACGTAAAAAGATGTCACAGCCCACCTAAAATAATGTGGCAGACTACCTAAAGTAATGTGGCGGAGCACATGAAATGATGTGGCAGACCACGTAAAATAATGTGGCGGACCCCATAAATAATGTGGTAGACTACCTAAAATAATGTTGCAGAGCACATGAAATGATGTGGCAGACCACGTAAAATAATGTGGCGGACCACATAAATATTGTGGTAGACTACCTAAAATAATGTTGCAGAGCACATGAAATGATGTTGCAGAGCACATGAAATGATGTGGCAGACCACGTAAAATAATGTGGCGGACCACATAAATAATGTGGTAGACTACCTAAAATAATGTTGCAGAGCACATGAAATGATGTGGCAGACCACATAAAAAGATGCGGTGGGCCACATAAATGAAGTGGTGGAAAAATAAAATGTGGTAGGCCAAACAAAATGATGCAGCAGGCCATGATATTTATGTGGCGGGCCACGTAAAATGATGTTGTGGACTACATAAAATGACTTGGTGGACCACATAAGATAATGTGGCGGTGACAAAATAACGTGGCGAACCACCTAAAATGATGTAGCAGGCCACATAAAATGATGTGGCGGGTCGCATAAAGTAATGTGGCAGACGAGATAAAGTGAGGCAGCATGGCCACCTTAAATTATGTGGCCGGCCACATGACATAATGTGGCGTAGCACATAAAATGATGTGGCGGCGCACATAAAATGATGCTGTGGGCCACCATAAATTAAGTGGTGGAAACATATAATAATGTGGCGGGCCAAATAAAGTTATGCAGCGGGCCACTATAATTATGTGGTGGGCCACAAAAAATAATGTGGCGGACTACATAAAATTACTTGTTGGACCACATAAGATAATGTGGCGGTGACAAAATAATGTGGCGAACCACCTAAAATGATGTAGCAGGCCACGTAAAATGTTGTGGTGGGCCATTTAAAATAATGTGGCTCACCACATAAAACAATGTAGCAGGCCACGTAAAAAGATGTCACAGCCCACCTAAAATAATGTGGCAGACTACCTAAAGTAATGTGGCGGAGCACATGAAATGATGTGGCAGACCACGTAAAATAATGTGGCGGACCACATAAATAATGTGGTAGACTACCTAAAATAATGTTGCAGAGCACATGAAATGATGTGGCAGACCACGTAAAATAATGCGGTGGGCCACATAAATTGGAAAATTAAAATAATGTGGTAGGCCAAATAAAATGATGCAGCGCTCCATGATATTTATGTGGCGGGTCACGTAAAATGATGTTGTGGACTACATAAAATGACTTGGTGGACCACATAAGATAATGTAGCGGTGACAAAATAACGTGGCGAACCACCTAAAATGATGTCGCGGGCAACTTAAAATAATGTAGCAGGCCACACAAAAAGATGTGGTGGGCCAATTCAAATAATGTGGCTCGCCACATAAAACAATGTAGCAGGCCACGTAAAAAATGTCGCAGACCACCTAAAATGATGTGGCAGACCACATAAATAATGTGGTAGACTACCTAAAATAATGTGGCGGAGCACATGAAATGATGTGGCAGACCACATAAAATGATTCGGTGGGCCACAATAAATGAAGTGGTGGAAACATTAAATAATGTGGCAGGCCAAATAAAATGATGCAGTGGGCCACCATAAATGAAGTGGTGGAAACATAAAATAATGTAGCAGGCCACGTAAAATGATGTGGCGGACTACATAAAATGACTTGGTGGCCCAAATAAGATAATGTGACGGAGACAAAATAACGTGGCGGGCCATTTAAAATAATGTGGCGGGCCACCTAAAATAATGTTGCAGCCAACACAAAATAATGTGGCGGGCCACATAAAATAATGTGGCAGATTACCTACAATAATGTGGCGTACCACATAAATAATGTGGCAGACTACCTACAATAATGTGGCGGACCACTTAAAATAATGTGGTGGGTCGCATAAAGTAAAGTGGCCGACAAGATAAAATGTCGCGGCAGGGCCACATAAAAAGATGTGGCGGTCCATTTCAAATAATGTGGCTCAACACATAAAACAATGTAGCAGGCCACATAAAAAATGTCGCAGCCTACCTAAAATAATGTGGCGGAGCACATAAAATGATGTGTTGGGCCACAATAAATGAAGTGGTGGAAACATAAAATAATGTGGCAGGCCAAATAAAATGATGCAGCGGGCCATGATATTTACGTGGCGGGCCACATAAAATGATGTGGCAGGCAACATAAAATAATGTAGCAGGCCACACAAAAAGATGTGGTGGGCCAATTCAAATAATGTGGCTCACCACATAAAACAATGTAGCAGGCCAAGTAAAAAATGTTGCAGACCACCTAAAATGATGTTGCAGACCACATAAATAATGTGGTAGACTACCTAAAATAATGTGGCGGAGCACATGAAATGATGTGGCAGACCACATAAAATGATTCGGTGGGCCACTATAAATGAAGTGGTGGAAACATTAAATAATGTGGCAGGCCAAATAAAATGATGCAGTGGGCCATGATATTTATGTGGTTGGCCACGTAAGATGATGTGGCGGACTACATAAAATGACTTGGTGGACCACATAAGATAATGTGGCGGGGACAAAATAACGTGGCGGTCCATTTCAAATAATGTGGCGGGCAACATAAAATAATGTAGCAGGCCACATAAAAAGATGTGGCAGGCCATTTAAAATAATGTAGCGGACTACCTAAAATAATGTAGCAAGCCACGTAAAAGATGTGGCGGGTCATTTAAAATAATGTGGCGGGTAACCTAAAATAATGTAGCGGACTACCCAAAAATAATGCAGTAGGCCACATAAAAGATGTGGCGGGTCATTTAAAATAATGTGGCGGAGCACATAAAATAAAGTGGCAGACCACATAAAATGGTGTGGTGGACACACAAAATAATGTGGAGGACCACACAAATAATGTGGCGAACCACCTAAAATGATGTGGTAGACTACCAAAAATAATGTAGCAGCCCACATAAAAATTATGTTGGGTCACATAAAATAATGTGGGCCACTTAAAATAATGTGACAAACCACTTATTGATGATGTGAGAGATGAGGATGATGTAAAATGATGTGGCGTTCCAGATAGAATACTGGTGTAGACCACATAAAATAATGGGCCACATAAAATAATGTGACAAATTACTTAATGATGATGTGAGGGATGAGGGTGATGTAAAATCATGTGGCGGGCCAGATAAAATTACTTGGTTGACCATATAAGATAATGTGGCAGAGACAAACTAACGTGGCAAACCACCTAAAACAGGGGTGGGCAATTAATTTTTACCGGGGGCCGCATGAGCTACCCGAGCACTGCTGGAGGGCCACATCGACAATATTTCAAATAAATTTTGCTCAATAATATTTTTGATATATACCGTAAGATAAATAATAATAATAATAATAATAATAATAATAATAATTAATAATAATAGTAATACTTCAACATAGTGTGTGTAACAGCATTCCATGACTAATATAAATAAATTAACATTAATAATAAATGACAGTAAAATAAGCACACGTATGACTGAGGAGTCATAGTGTAACTTTGTGTGGTGTTTGAGTTGTCCGACTTTTTGTGTGGCCGTAAACGCACCAGTGGTTTAGTGCTATGCGTGTTGGTGACAGATGACAAGTTGGTTTTGGCCTGGTTTGTACGGCAGAAAATGACTAGTTTTTCCAGATAGAAGTGTTTTACTCATGTTTTTGGTGTGGTTATGTCCGAATATAAACAGTTTTGCTCAATAAAGTGATCGATATAATTCCTGTCCTCAAAGCATCTCGATAGACGTTACAATAATTGAACGGTGTTCAATTGAACGGTGTTGACGAACACCGTTAGGGCCGCTTGTTGTCACTGTCACTCAAAGTTGCATTGCATAATTACATAGAATAAATATGTTTATTAGGGTCCGCACAGGACCTTTTCAAAAGGAATCCCAAAGGGAGTCCTTTTGCAATGGGACGAAAGGACCCTATTGAAATTGTAATGTTTTATTCTTCTTCTTCTTCTTCTTTGTTTCTTCTTCCGCAGCTTTGCGCACTACTTCGCCCCCCTTAACATGCTTCAAAACTCACCAAATTTTTTACACACATCCAAAAAGTGTGCCAGCAGACTTTAGTCAAAAAACCAAACCCAAAAAAATGCACTTGCTCTCTAGCGCCCCCTAGGTAGAAAACTGCCTATAACTCCCACTAGGAAGGTCGTAGAGACATGAAACCAAAACCTGTATGTAGGTCTCAGTTAGACCTACAATTCATAATTTCACTTCTTCGGGCGAAAACCAACAGGAAGTTGGCAATTTCCCCTTCAAGACAAAAAATGACTAAAAACACTCATTTTTGATTTTTGAGCTGTAATTTGACCCCCTTAAAATACTTCAAAACTCACCAAACTTCTCACACACATTGGGACTGGTGGAAACTGTGATCTAAAAAAAAAACCGAATCCCAAAACTCAAAATTGTGCTCTACATAATTTTTGGAAAAAAAAGAGAAAAAACTGCTCCTCAGAGGAAAACTCTGACAAAACTGCTTGTAACTTCCGGTAGGAACGTCGTAGAGACATGAAAAAAATACCTCTATGTAGGTCTTGTCTAGACCTACATTTCATAGATTGACATCCTTCAGCGAAAATCAACAGGAAGTTTGTAATCTCCATTTCAAAACAACATTTTTGTACCAAACGGTCACCAAACATCAAACATTATCTCCTCTGAGCGCGTTTGTCGTTTCGGCTTCAAACTGCTACAGGAGAGAGATTGAACCCTTCTGATTAAAAGTTGACGAAAGAGTGGTGATTAGTGCTACCGTTTTGATTTTACGCGCCTTCAAAGACCCGCAGCACTAAAGTTGCTACGGTGCCAAAAATGACAACGAAACTGCGATTAGACCTTCTTTGGCCTCAATACACACAATAGCCTATAATGACAATGTGAACTCAGACACAACTTCCTCTAACTCCCAGTACCAATATCGTAGAGACACGAAACAAAAACCTCTATGTAGGTCTCACTCAGGACTACCACTGGACAAAAGTATTGGACACCTAGGACTAGCACCTGCCAAAAGGCGGACCCGACCAATGCTGCTTGCAGCTTTAATTTTGTTTAGAATTCAGATGGGATTTGATTTGGTGCGCGGCATATATTTGCTGCGCGCAGCAGACGCTTGAGCAGTGCGCATTTGCGCAGGCACGCACCTTAGAGGGAACGTTGCTTGGCAGTCCATGTCTTGTTGGAAACACGCCATTCCTCATCAACTTTTCTCTTTTTAGCGTCTCGGGTGTAAACCGTGCATCACTTGTCGCTGCATGTGCACCTTCACTCGCAGGTTACACACGGACACACGCCCATAAATAATACTTTTCAAAATAAAAGCAGCACAGTTGTATTGCGCGCACGACATAGATGTTTTTTCAACTTTATTTTGTAATTTGTGATTGCAGCTGTTCACATTCACACACAATCACGCACACGCATACGTCCACTTGGAAGTAATACAAATAACGATTTTCAAAACAAAAGCAGCACCGTTGTATTGCACACTCGACATAGATACTTTTTAAAATTTATTTTGTAATTTATAATTGGCCTCACGCGGGCCGGACAGGGACGCACAAAGGGCCGGATGCGGCCCGCGGGCCGCAGAATGCCCAGGTCTGTCTTAAAAGGATGTGGCGGGCAACATAAAATAATGTAGCAGGCCACATTAAAAGATGTGGCGGGCCATTTAAAATAATGTTGCGGGCCACCTAAAAGAATGTTGCAGCCAACACAAAACAATGTGGCGGACCACACAAATAATGTGGCGAACCACCTAAAATGATGTGGCAGGCTACCAAAAATAATGTGGCGGCCCACATAAAACAACGTGGTCCACTTAAAATAATGTGACAAACCACTTAGTGATGATGTGAGGGATGAGGATGATGTAAAATCATGTGGCGGGCCAGATAGAATACTGGTGCAGACCACATAAAATAATGTTGGGCCACATAAAATAATGTGACAAATTACTTAATGATGATGTGAGGGATGTGGGTGATGTAAAATCATTTGGCGGGCCAGATATAATTACTTGGTTGACCATATAAGATAATGTGGCAGAGACAAAATAATGTGGCAAACCACCTAAAAGGATGTGGCGGGCAACATAAAATAATGTAGCAGGCCACTTTAAAAGATGTGGCGGGCCATTTAAAATAATGTTGCGGGCCACATAAAAGAATGTTGCAGCCAACACAAAACAATGTGGCGGACCACACAAATAATGTGGCGAACCACCTAAAATGATGTGGCAGACTACCAAAAATAATGTGGCGGCCCACATAAAACAATGTGGGCCACTTAAAATAATGTGACAAACCACTTAGTGATGATGTGAGGGATGAGGATGATGTAAAATCATGTGGCGGGCCAGATAGAATACTGATGCAGACCACATAAAATAATGTGGCGGACCACATACAATTATGTTGGGCCACATGAAATAATGTGGGGGCCACATAAAATAATGTGGGGGCCACGTAAAATTATGTTGGGCCACATAAAATAATGTTGAAAACTTACTTATTGATGATGTGAGGGATGAGGATGATGTAAAATGATGTGGCGGGCCAGATAGAATGCTGATGCAGACCACATAAAAAAATGTGGCGGGCCACTTTATTTAAACGGTATTTGGGTTTGACAGCTGTGCTCTCAATGCTAAAAGGTAGATGCTAGGTTATAAAACATCATGTTTAATGTCTATATATAATATGTATACCCAGTGTTTCCCATAAACTGCCAAGATACCTGTGGCAGTGGGGGCGTGGCTATGGGCGTGGTCACCATGACATCATCGAGTAATTTGCATAATTCACTACAATGATATTATTTTCTCTAAAAAGGCTCAAAAAATGTATACTTAATAATTAATAATAACAGTTTTGTTTTAAACGACCATCCATCCATCCATACATTTTACAATATAATTACAACACTTTATGTACATATTTATATACAGATTTGAACAATAAGTTATTCACTGAAATATATTTATTAATTGTGGTTCTTACAAAAAATATATCTTATAAAATATAAAATGTCTCTTAAAGCTCTGCCCCTTTAATTAGTGCATACTAAATCATTTAACTTTAGCCTACTACTACAACCGCCAGCCTCACACTTCGCTGTTGGGAGGACGCCAAAATAAAAGTCTGTCATGCAAGTTTGACTAAGTTGGGAGACAGCACTCAACTGAAAAACAGCAGCAGGGAAATAAAATTATCTCACAATTTTTTGGAGACGTTTCTCAATTTCTAAGAAGATTGGAACCTTTCCACCATCCTCACACTCCTGGACATCTAGACAGCATTTTTACCTGTTTCAGTCGTACATACCTAAAAATCATTGAGTTTGATACTTGGCGCTACCTTAGAAGTACGTTAAATTTTCCTACGTCATCATGCTAACGTTAGCGGGCTAACGTTTTATGCTAGCATCTTTGCTAATTTTGTTTGTTCGAACGTAAAAATCATGTGTTTTGATACTTGGCGCCATCATAGAAGTATGCTCAGTCTTCTATATTAGCATGCTAGCGTTAGCATGCTAATGTTTTATGCTAGCATCTTTGCTAATTTTGTTTGTTCGAACCTAAAAATCATGTGTTTTGATACTTGGCGCCATCATAAAAATATGCTCAGTCTTGTACATTAGCATGCTAGTGTTAGCATGCTAAAATTTTATGCTACTATCTATGCTAATTTTGTTTTTTCGAACCTAAAAATCATGTTTTTATACTTGGCACCATCATAGAAATATGCTCAGTCTTTTATATTAGTATGCTAATGTTTTATACTAGCATCTTTGCTAATTTTCTTTGTTCGAACATAAAAATCATGTGTTTTGATACTTGGCACCATCATAGAAGTATGCTCAGTCTTCTACATGAGCATGCTAATGTTAGCATGTTAATATTTTATGCTACTATCTATGCTAATTTTGTTTGTTCGAACCTAAAAATCATGTGTTTTGATATTTGGCGCCATCATAAAAATATGCTCAGTCTTGTACATTAGCATGCTAATGTTAGCATGCTAATATTTTATGCTACTATCTATGCTAATTTTTTTTGTTCGAACCTAAAAATCATGTGTTTTGATACTTGGCACCATCATAGAAATATGCTCAGTCTTCTATATTAGCATGCTAATATTTTATGCTAGCATCATTGCTAATTTTCTTTGTTCGACCGTAAAAATCATGTGTTTTGATACTTGGCGCCATCATAGAAGTATGCTCAGTCTTCTACATGAGCATGCTAATGTTAGTATGTTAATATTTTATGCTACTATATATGCTAATTTTGTTTGTTCGAACCTAAAAATCATGTGTTTTGATACTTGGCGCCATCATAAAAATATGCTCAGTCTTGTACATTAGCATGCTAATGTTAGCATGCTAACATTTTATGCTACTATCTATGCTAATTTTGTTTGTTCAAACCTGAAAATCTTGTTTTGATACTTGGCGCCATCATAGAAATATGCTCAGTCTTTTATATTAGCATGCTAATGTTTTATACTAGCATCTTTGCTAATTTTCTTTGTTCGAACGTAAAAATCATGTGTTTTGATACTTGGCACCATCATAGAAGTATGCTCAGTCTTCTACATGAGCATGCTAATGTTAGCATGTTAATATTTTATGCTACTATCTATGCTAAATTTGTTTGTTCGAACCTAAAAATCATGTGTTTTGATATTTGGCGCCATCATAAAAATATGCTCAGTCTTGTACATTAGCATGCTAATGTTAGCATGCTAACATTTTATGCTACTATCTATGCTAATTTTGTTTGTCCAAACCTAAAAATCATGTGTTTTGATACTTGGCGCCATCATAGAAATATGCTCAGTCTTCTACATTAGCATGCTACTGTTAGCATGCTAATATTTTATGCTACCATCTATGCCAATTTTTTTTGTTCGAACCTAAAAATCATGTGTTTTGATACTTGGCGCCATCATAGAAATATGCTCAGTCTTCCACATTAGCATGCTAATGTTAATATGCTAGTATTTTATGCTACTATGTATGCACATTTTTTTTGTTTGAACCTAAAAATCATGTGTTTTGATACTTGGCGCCATCATAGAAATATGCTTAGTCTTTTATATTAGCATGCTAATGTTTTATACTAGCATCTTTGCTAATTTTCTTTGTTCGAACGTAAAAATCATGTGTTTTGATACTTGGCACCATCATAGAAGTATGCTCAGTCTTCTACATGAGCATGCTAATGTTAGCATGTTAATATTTTATGCTACTATCTATGCTAAATTTGTTTGTTCGAACCTAAAAATCATGTGTTTTGATACTTGGCGCCATCATAGAAATATGCTCAGTCTTGTACATTAGCATGCTAATGTTAGCATGCTAACATTTTATGCTACTATCTATGCTAATTTTGTTTGTTCAAACCTGAAAATCTTGTTTTGATACTTGGCGCCATCATAGAAATATGCTCAGTCTTTTATATTAGCATGCTAATGTTTTATACTAGCATCTTTGCTAATTTTCTTTGTTCGACCGTAAAAATCATGTGTTTTGATACTTGGCGCCATCATAGAAGTATGCTCAGTCTTCTATATGAGCATGCTAATGTTAGCATGTTAATATTTTATGCTACTATCTATGCTAATTTTGTTTGTTCGGACCTAAAAATCATGTGTTTTGATATTTGGCGCCATCATAAAAATATGCTCAGTCTTGTACATTAGCATGCTAATGTTAGCATGCTAACATTTTATGCTACTATCTATGCTAATTTTGTTTGTTCAAACCTAAAAATCATGTGTTTTGATACTTGGCGCCATCATAGAAATATGCTCAGTCTTCTACATTAGCATGCTAATGTTAGCATGCTAATATTTTATGCTACTATCTATGCCAATTTTTTTTGTTCGAACCTAAAAATCATGTGTTTTGATACTTGGCGCCATCATAGAAATATGCTCAGTCTTCTACATTAGCATGCTAATGTTAATATGCTAATATTTTATGCTACTATCTATGCACATTTTTTTTGTTCGAACCTAAAAATCATGTGTTTTGATACTTGGCGCCATCATAGAAGTATGCTCAGTCTTCTATATTAGCATGCTAATGTTTTATGCTAGCATCTTTGCTAATTTTCTTTGTTCGACCGTAAAAATCATGTGTTTTGATACTTGGCGCCATCATAGAAGTATGGTCAGTCTTCTATATTAGCAGGATAGCGTTAGAATGCTAATGTTTTATGCTAGCATCTTTGCTAATTTTGTTTGATTGAATCTAAAAAACATGTGTTTTGATACTTGGCGCCATCATAGAAATATGCTCGATCTTCTATATTAGCATGCTAATGTTAGCATGCTAATATTTTATGCTACTATCTTTGCTAATTTTGTTTGTTCGAACCTAAAAATCATGTGTTTTGATACTTGGCGCCATCATAGAAATATGCTCAGTCTTCTACATGAGCATGCTAATGTTAGCATGTTAATATTTTATGCTACTATCTATGCTAAATTTGTTTCTATATTAGCATGCTAATGTTTTATGCTAGCGTCTTTGCTAATTTTCTTTGTTAGAACCTAAAAATCGTGTGTTTTGATACTTGGCGCCATCATAGAAGTATGCTACCATGAATTGATTAACGTGGACCCCGACTTAAACAAGTTGAAAAACTTATTCGGGTGTTACCATTTAGTGGTCAATTGTACGGAATATGTACTGTACTGTGCAATCTACTAATAAAAGTCTCAATCAATCAAAAGGTCAGTCTTCTACATTAGCATGCTAATGTTAGCATGCTAATATTTTATGCTACTATCTTTGCTAATTTTGTTTGTTCGAACCTAAAAATCATGTGTTTTGATACTTGGCGCCATCATAGAATTATGCTCAGTCTTCTATATTAGCATGTTAATGTTTTATGCCAGCGTTTTTGCTAATTTTCTTTGTTCGAACCTAAAAATCCTGTGTTTTGATACTTGGCGCCGTCATAGAAGTATGCTCAGTCTTCTATATTAGCATGCTAGCGTTAGAATGCTAATGTTTTATTCTAGCATCTTTGCTCATTTTGTTTGATTGAATCTAAAAAACATGTGTTTTGATACTTGGCGCCATCATAGAAGTATGCTCGGTCTTTTATATTAGCATGCTAATGTTAGCATGCTAATATTTTATGCTACTATCTTTGCTAATTTTGTTTGTTCGAACCTAAAAATCATGTGTTTTGATACTTGGCGCCATCATAGAAATATGCTCAGTCTTCTACATGAGCATGCTAATGTTAGCATGTTAATATTTTATGCTACTATCTATGCTAAATTTGTTTCTATATTAGCATGCTAATGTTTTATGCTAGCGTCTTTGCTAATTTTCTTTGTTAGAACCTAAAAATCGTGTGTTTTGATACTTGGCGCCATCATAGAAGTATGCTACCATGAATTGATTAACGTGGGCCCCGACATGCTAATATTTTATGCTACTATCTTTGCTAATTTTATTTGTTCGAACCTAAAAATCATGTGTTTGGATACTTGGCGCCATCATAGAATATGCTCAGTCTTCTATATTAGCATGCTAATGTTTTATGCTTGCGTCTTTGCTAATGTTGTTTGTTCGAACCTAAAAATCATGTGTTTTAATACTTTGCGCCATCATAGAAGTATGCTACCATGAATTGATTAACGTGGACCCCGACTTAAACAAGTTGAAAAACGTATTTGTGTGTTACCATTTATTGGTCAATTGTACGGAATATGTACTGTACTGTGCAATCTACTAATAAAAGTCTCAATCAATCAAAAGCTCAGTCTTCGACATTAGCATGCTAACGTTAGCAAGCTAATATTTTATGCTACTATCTTTGCTAATTTTGTTTGTTCGAACCTAAAAATAATGTGTTTTGATACTTGGCGCCATCATAAAAATATGCTCAGTCTTGTACATTAGCATGCTAGTGTTAGCATGCTAAAATTTTATCATAGTCACTGCCGTTGTGTTCACTATATTGGGGTTCACTATGTAAAGTGCTTTGAGTCATTAGAGAAAAAGCGCTATATAAATATAATTGACAATTCACATAGAATTATGCTCAGTCTTCTATATTAGCATGTTAAGGTTTTATGCCAGCGTCTTTGCTAATTTTCTTTGTTCGAACCTAAAAATCATGTGTTTTGATACTTGGCGCCGTCATAGAAGTATGCTCAGTCTTCTATATTAGCATGCTAGCGTTAGAATGCTAATGTTTTGTTCTAGCATCTTTGCTAATTTTGTTTGATTGAATCTAAAAAACATGTGTTTTGATACTTGGCGCCATCATAGAAGTATGCTCGGTCTTCTATATTAGCATGCTAATGTTAGCATGCTAATATTTTATGCTACTATCTTTGCTAATTTTGTTTGTTCGAACCTAAAAATCATGTGTTTGGATACTTGGCGCCATCATAGAATTATGCTCAGTCTTCTATATTAGCATGTTAATGTTTTATGCTAGCGTATTTGCTAATTTTCTTTGTTCGAACCTAAAAATCCTGTGTTTTGATACTTTGCGCCATCGTAGAAGTATGCTACCATGAATTGATTAACGTGGACCCCGACTTAAACAAGTTGAAAAACTTATTCGGGTGTTACCATTTAGTGGTCAATTGTACGGAATATGTACTGTACTGTGCAATCTACTAATAAAAGTCTCAATCAATCAAAAGGTCAGTCTTCTACATTAGCATGCTAATGTTAGCATGCTAATATTTTATGCTACTATCTTTGCTAATTTTGTTTGTTCGAACCTAAAAATCATGTGTTTTGATACTTGGCGCCATCATAGAATTATGCTCAGTCTTCTATATTAGCATGTTAATGTTTTATGCCAGCGTTTTTGCTAATTTTCTTTGTTCGAACCTAAAAATCATGTGTTTTGATACTTGGCGCTGTCATAGAAGTATGCTCAGTCTTCTATATTAGCATGCTAGTGTTAGAATGCTAATGTTTTATTCTAGCATCTTTGCTAATTGTGTTTGATTGAATCTAAAAATCATGTGTTTGGATACTTGGCGCCATCATAGAATATGCTCAGTCTTCTATATTAGCATGTTAATGTTTTATGCTAGCGTCTTTGCTAATGTTGTTTGTTCGAACCTAAAAATCATGTGTTTTAATACTTTGCGCCATCATAGAAGTATGCTACCATGAATTGATTAACGTGGACCCTGACTTAAACAAGTTGAAAAACGTATTCGTGTGTTACCATTTATTGGTCAATTGAACGGAATATGTACTGTACTGTGCAATCTACTAATAAAAGTCTCAATCAATCAAAAGCTCAGTCTTCTACATTAGCATGCTAATGTTAGCAAGCTAATATTTTATGCTACTATCTTTGCTAATTTTGTTTGTTCGAACCTAAAAATAATGTGTTTTGATACTTGGCGTCATCATAAAAATATGCTCAGTCTTGTACATTAGCATGCTAGTGTTAGCATGCTAAAATTTTATCATAGTCACTGCCGTTGTGTTTACTATATTGGGGTTCACTATGTAAAGTGCTTTGAGTCACTAGAGAAAAAGCGCTATATAAATATAATTGACAATTCACATAGAATTATGCTCAGTCTTCTATATTAGCATGTTAAGGTTTTATGCCAGCGTCTTTGCTAATTTTCTTTGTTCGAACCTAAAAATCATGTGTTTTGATACTTGGCGCCGTCATAGAAGTATGCTCAGTCTTCTATATTAGCATGCTAGCGTTAGAATGCTAATGTTTTGTTCTAGCATCTTTGCTAATTTTGTTTGATTGAATCTAAAAAACATGTGTTTTGATACCTGGCGCCATCATAGAAGTATGCTCGGTCTTCTATATTAGCATGCTAATGTAAGCATGCTAATATTTTATGCTACTATCTTTGCTAATTTTGTTTGTTCGAACCTAAAAATCATGTGTTTGGATACTTGGCGCCATCATAGAATTATGCTCAGTCTTCTATATTAGCATGTTAATGTTTTATGCTAGCGTCTTTGCTAATTTTCTTTGTTCGAACCTAAAAATCCTGTGTTTTGATACTTTGCGCCATCGTAGAAGTATGCTACCATGAATTGATTAACGTGGACCCCGACTTAAACAAGTTGAAAAACTTATTCGGGTGTTACCATTTAGTGGTCAATTGTACGGAATATGTACTGTACTGTGCAATCTACTAATAAAAGTCTCAATCAATCAAAAGGTCAGTCTTCTACATTAGCATGCTAATGTTAGCATGCTAATATTTTATGCTACTATCTTTGCTAATTTTGTTTGTTCGAACCTAAAAATCATGTGTTTTGATACTTGGCGCCATCATAGAATTATGCTCAGTCTTCTATATTAGCATGTTAATGTTTTATGCTAGCGTTTTTGCTAATTTTCTTTGTTCGAACCTAAAAATCCTGTGTTTTGATACTTGGCGCCGTCATAGAAGTATGCTCAGTCTTCTATATTAGCATGCTAGCGTTAGAATGCTAATGTTTTATTCTAGCATCTTTGCTCATTTTGTTTGATTGAATCTAAAAAACATGTGTTTTGATACTTGGCGCCATCATAGAAGTATGCTCGGTCTTCTACATTAGCATGCTAATGTTAGCATGCTAATATTTTATGCTACTATCTTTGCTAATTTTGTTTGTTCGAACCTAAAAATCATGTGTTTGGATACTTGGCGCCATCATAGAATTATGCTCAGTCTTCTATATTAGCATGTTAATGTTTTATGCTAGCGTCTTTGCTAATTTTCTTTGTTCGAACCTAAAAATCCTGTGTTTTGATACTTGGCGCCGTCATAGAAGTATGCTCAGTCTTTTATATTAGCATGCTAATGTTTTATGCTAGCATCTTTGCTAATTTTGTTTGTTTGAATCTAAAAAACATGTGTTTTGATACTTGGCGCCATCATAGAAGTTTGCTCAGTCTTCTATATAGCATGCTAACGTTTTATGCTAGCATTTTTGCTAATTTAATTGTAATACTTTGTGAAATCTTGCTAGTATGCTAATTGGTTCCGAGTTGGTTTTATGCTAGCTTTTTTTTCTCCGGGTGAAGAGCACAGTCGGAAGGCCCATCAAAATTTCCCCGGGAATTGTCTAGTTATTATTATGAAATGATTATGTTTGTACTTGGGACAACAATCTTCACTGTTGCGCAATCATCCTAAATAGTCGTAAGGCACCTGACATGACAGCGTGCGTGCAGCGTTAAAAAGCCATAAACCGCTTAGCTTTTCTTCTCATTTAAACTTGTGGTCTCAGCACGTGTGCTGTAAACAGGCGCGTCCCCGCTGGTGAGTCACTAATGACCTCTCAGCACGGCGGCAGACATAAGCGCGGCGTGCGAGCAACAAACAGCGTGTGTTGCGATGGACCACAAACCGCCTGCGTTCTCTGTCGATACGAAACGTCGAAACATGCCGCGGGGAACGTCGCAGATTTGACTGGGAAATGAGCAAGCCTGAATTGGTGGCTGTGTGGGGAAACTATTACAATGTCCTTTTTTACGTCAGCAGCCAAGGAAAAAGTTACGTTATAATTTATATACCAAATAATATACTATAATAAATATATCGATGGAGGGAATACTTCGAAGACCTCCTCAATCCCACCAACACGTCTTCCTATGAGGGAGCAGTGCCTGGGGAATCTGTGGTGGGCTCTCCTATTTCTGGGGCTGAGGCTGAGGTAGTTAAAAAGCTCCTCGGTGGCAAGGCCCTGGGGGTGGATGAGATCCGCCCGGTGTTCCTTAAAGGCCTACTGAAACCTACTACTACCGACCACGCAGTCTGATAGTTTATATATCAATGATGAAATCTTAACATTGCAACACATGCCAATACGGCCGGGTTAACTTATAAAGTGACTTTTAAAACTTCCCGGGAAATATCCGGCTGAAACGTCGCGGTATGATGACGTATGCGCGTGACGAAGTCAGAGTAACGGAAGTTATGGTACCCGTAGAATCCTATACAAAAAGCTCTGTTTTCATTTCATAATTCCACAGTATTCTGGACATCTTTTGCAATTTTTTTAATGAACAATGAAGGCTGCAAAGAAGACAGTTGTAGGTGGGATCGGTGTATTAGCAGCGGACTACAGCAACACAACCAGGAGGACTTTGTTGGAGCGCTAGCCGCGCTAGCCGCGCTAGCCGCCGACCTCACCTTGACTTCCTACGTCTCCGGGCCGCCAAACGCATCGGGTGACGTCCTTCGTCCTTCTGCCGATCGCTGGAACGCAGGTGAGCACGGGTGTTGATGAGTAGATGAGGGCTGGCTGGCGTAGGTGGAGAGCTAATGTTTTTAGCATAGCTCTGTGAGGTCCCGTTGCTAAGTTAGCTTCAAAGGCGTCGTTAGCACAGCATTGTTAACCTTCGCCAGCCTGGAAAGCATTAACCGTGTATTTACATGTCCACGGTTTAATAGTATTGTTGATTTTCTATCTATCCTTCCAGTCAGGGGTTTATTTTTTTTGTTTCTATATGCAGTTAAAGCACGATGCTATCACGTTAGCTCGTAGCTAAAGCATTTCGCCGATGTATTGTCGTGGAGATAAAAGGCACTGTGAATGTCCATTTCGCGTTCTCGACTCTCATTTTCAAGAGGATATAGTATCCCAGGTGGTTTAAAATACAAATCCGTGATCCACAATAGAAAAAGGAGAGAGTGTGGAATCCAATGAGCCAGCTTGTACCTAAGTTACGGTCAGAGCGAAAAAAGATACGTCCATCACTGCCTCTCTAGTCCTTCACTGTAACGTTCCTCATCTACGAATCTTTCATCCTCGCTCAAATTAATGGGGTAATCATCACTTTCTCGGTCCGAATCTCTCTCGCTCCATTGTAAACAACGGGGAATTGTGAGGAATACTAGCTCCTGTGACGTCACGCTACTTCCGCTACAGGCAAGGCTTTTTTTTTATCAGCGAGCAAAAGTTGCGAACTTTATCGTCGATTTTCTCTACTAAATCCTTTCAGCAAAAATATGGCAATATCGCGAAATGATCAAGTATGACACATAGAATGGATCTGCTATTCCCGTTTAAATAAAAAAAAATCATTTCAGTAGTCCTTTAAAGGCCTACTGAAATGAGATTTTCTTATTTAAACGGGGATAGCAGATCCATTCTATACTTGATCATTTCGCGATATTGCCATATTTTTGCTGAAAGGATTTAGTAGAGAACATCGACGATAAAGTTCGCAACTTTTGCTCGCTGATAAAAAAGCCTTGCCTGTACCGGAAGTAGCGTGACGTCAGAGGTTGTGGAGCTCCTCACATCTGCACATTGTTTACAATCATGGCCACCAGCAGCGAGAGCGATTTGGACCGAGAAAGCGACGATTACCCCATTAATTTGAGCGAGGATGAAAGATTCGTGGATGAGGAGAGTGAGAGTGAAAGACCAGAGGGCAGTGGAAGCGATTCAGATAGGGAAGATGCTGTGAGAGGCGGGTGGGACCTGATATTCAGCTGGGAATGACTACAACAGTAAATAAACACAAGACATATATATACTCTATTAGCCACAACACAACCAGGCTTCTATTTAATATGCCACAAATGAATCCCGCATAACAAACACCTCCCCCATCCCGTCCATATAACGCGCCAATACACCCGCACAACACACTCAATCCCACAGCCCAAAGTACCGTTCACCTCCCCAAAGTTCATACAGCACATATATTTCCCCAAAGTTACGTACGTGACATGCACATAGCGGCACGCACGTACGGGCAAGCGATCAAATGTTTGGAAGCCGCAGGTGCGTACTCACGGTAGCGCGTATCCAACTCAAAGTCCTCCTGGTAAGAGTCTCTGTTGTCCCAGTTCTCCACAGGCCAATGTGTATCCAACTCAAAGTCCTCCTTAGACTTAGACAAACTTTAATGATCCACAAGGGAAATTGTTCAACACAGTAGCTCACTTACAATGATGGAAAGTGTAAGGATGGAAAGGACAATGCAGGTATAAATAGACTAATATAGCTATAAAAAAATCTAACATATATATGAATATATACATAATATGTGTACAGAATAATTTATATACAGATATATTATATTATGTCTATAACATATATACAATATAAACCAATGACCATGTACAATATTACAGTATATACAGTATATATGACAACAGCAGCATAAAATAGAGAGTAGGTCCAGCAGGAAATAGAAAATAGACATTATAAACATTATAAACAAAGAGAAGTAGCTAACATGTCAGGTAATAAGCAGATGTCATCTATTGCTGTATGGTGAGTGATTGTACAGCTGGATGGAGTACGGAATTAAGGAGTTCTTGAATCGCACAGTGCGGGAAGGAAGTTGAAGGAGCCTGTTGGAGTATGAACTCCGCTGTCCGGTGGAGTGGGTGGGCAGGATTGTCCATGATGGCGAGCAGTTTGTCCAGTGTCCTCCTGTCCCTCACTGACACAAACGTCTCCAACTGCGTGCCAATAGTTTGGCCGGCTTTCCGGATCAGTTTATCAATCCGGTTTGAGTCCCTTTTGCTGGTGCTGCTCCCCCAACCAACCACTGCAAAGTACAGTGCACTGGACACAACAGACTGATAAAAGATCTCCAACAGCTTGCTGCACACATTAAAGGCCTACTGAAAGCCACTACTACCGACCACGCAGTCTGATAGTTTATATATCAATGATGAAATCTTAACATTATAACACATGCCAATACGGCCGGGTTAACTTATAAAGTGACATTTTAAATTTGCCGCTAAACTTCCGGTTCGAAACGCCTCTGAGGATGACGTATGCGCGTGACGTAGCCCGGGGAACACGGGTATGCCTTCCACATTGAAGCCAATACGAAAAAGCTCTGTTTTCATTTCATAATTCCACAGTATTCTGGACATCTGTGTTCGTGAATCTGTTTCAATCATGTTCATTGCATTATGAAGAAGGAAGCTGAGCAAGCAAAGAAGAAAGTTGTCGGTGCGAAATGGACGTATTTTTCGAACGTAGTCAGCCACAACAGTACACAGCCGGCGCTTCTTTGTTTACATTCCCGAAAGATGCAGTCAAGATGGAAGAACTCGGATAACAGAGACTCTAACCAGGAGGACATTTGACTTGGATACACAGACGCCTGTAGAGAACTGGGACAACACAGACTCTTACCAGGATTACTTTGATTTGGATGACAAAGACGCAGACGTGCTACTGTGAGTATGCAGCTTTGGCTTCTAAACATTTGATCGCTTGACCGTATGTGCGCAACTTTTTTTGCGCATTTACGTAACTTTTTTAAAATATATAAGCTTTATGAACCTTGGGTTAGGTGAACGGTCTTTTGGGCTGAGTGATTGTGTGTGTTGATCAGGTGTTTGAATTGTATTGGCGTGTTCTATGGAGCTAGGAGCTAGCATAGGAGCTAGGAGTTAGCATAACAAAGACGTAGGTGTTTTTATGCAGGATTAATTTGTGTCATTTTAATATAAGCCTGGTTGTGTTGTGGCTAATAGAGTAAATATATGTCTTGTGTTTATTTACTGTTTTAGTCATCCCCAGCTGAATACCAGGTACCGTGAGTATGCAGCCTTGGCTGCTAAACATTTGATAGCTTGACCGTACGTGCGCGTCACGTACGTAACTTTTTAAAAATATATGAGCTTTATGAACCTTGGGTTAGGTGAACGGTCTTTTGGGCTGAGTGATTGTGTGTGTTGATCAGGTGTTTGAATTGTATTGGCGTGTTCTATGGAGCTAGGAGCTAGCAGAGGAGCTAGGAGCTAGCGTAACAAACACGCAGGTGTTTTTATGCAGGATTAATTTGTGGCATATTAAATATAAGCCTGGTTGTGTTGTGGCTAATAGAGTATATATATGTCTTGTGTTTATTTACTGTTGTAGTCATTCCCAGCTGAATATCAGGTCACCCCCGGCTCTCACAGCATCTTCCCTATCTGAATAGCTTCAACTCCCCACTAGTCCTTCACTTGCACTTTACTCATCCACAAATCTTTCATCCTCGCTCAAATTAATGGGGAAATTGTCGCTTTCTCGGTCCGAATCTCTCTCACTTCATGCGGCCATCAATGTAAACAATAGGGAACTTTGCGTATATGTTCAACTGACTACGTCACGCTACTTCCGGTAGGGGCAAGCCTTTTTTTTATCAGATACCAAAAGTTGCAATCTTTATCGTCGTTGTTCTATACTAAATCCTTTCAGCAAAAATATGGCAATATCGCGAAATGATCAAGTATGACACATAGAATAGATCTGCTATCCCCGTTTAAATAAAAAAAATTCATTTCAGTAGGCCTTTAAAGGACCTAAGCTTCCTCAGGAAAAATAGTCTGCTCATGCCCTTCTTGTAAACAGCTTTGCAGTTGTCCTTCCAGTCCTGGTAAGAGTCTCTGTTGTCCCAGTTCTCCACAGGCCAATGGTAAAGCTTGACTGTCATATTTCGGGAATGTAAACAATGAAACACCGGCTACGACGTAGCCGCTACGTGTTTGTGTTGCTGCAGCCGGCCGCTAATACACCGCTTCCCACCTGCAGCTTTCTTCTTTGCGGTCTTCATTGTTCATTAAACAAATTGCAAAAGATTCACCAACACAGATGTCCAGAATACTGTGGAATTTTGCGATGAAAACAGACGACTTAATAGCTGGCCACAATGGTGTCCCAAAATGTCCGCTACAATCCGTGACGTCACGCGCAAACGTCGTCATACCGAGACGTTTTCAGCAGGATTTTTCGCGGGAAATTTAAAATTACACTTTACTAATCTAACCCGGCCGTATTGGCATGCGTTGTAATGTTAAGATTTCATCATTGATATATAAACTATCAGACTGCGTGGTCGGTAGTAGTGGCTTTCAGTAGGCCTTTAAGGCTGTGGGGCTGTCTTGGTTGACAAGACTCTGCAACATGGCGTGGACATCAGGGGCGGTACCTCTGGATTGGCAGACCGGGGTGGTGGTTCCTCTCTTTAAGAAGGGGAACCGGAGGGTGTGTTCCAACTATCGTGAGATCACACTCCTCAGCCTTCCCGGTAAGTTCTATTCAGGTGTACTGGAGAGGAGGCTACGCCGGATAGTCGAGGAACAGTGTGGTTTTCGTCCTGGTCGTGGAACAGTAGACCAGCTCTATACTCTCGGCAGGGTCCTTGAGGGTGCATGGGAGTTTTACACCTTGTACACAACATAAACACTAGGGGTTTGGAAAAAAATGGAATCGCGATTCTCACGTTGTGCGATTCAGAATCGATTCTCATTTTTTAAAAATCTATTTTTTTTTTAAAATTAATTTTTGTTTTTCCATTTTTATTTTTTTTAAATTAATCAATCCAACAAAACAATACACAGCAATACCATAACAATGCAATCCAATTCCAAAACCAAACCCGACACAGCAACACTCAGAACTGCAATAAAGTAGTGAAACAAAAATGAATATTATCAACAACAGTATCAATATTAGTTAGAATTTCAACATAGCAGTGATTAAAAATCCCTCATTGACATTATCATTAGACATTTATAAAAATTTTTTTAAAAGAACAATAGTGTCACAGTGGCTTACACTTGCATCGCATCTCAGAAGCTTGACAACACACTGTGTCCAATATTTTCACAAAGATAAAATAAGTCATATTTTTGGTTCATTTAATAGTTAAAACAAATTTACATTGTTGCAATCAGTTGATAAAACATTGTCCTTTACAATTATAAAAGCTTTTTACAAAAATCTACTACTCTGCTTGCATGTCAGCAGACTGGGGTAGATCCTGCTGAAATCCTATGTATTGAATGAATAGAGAATCCTTTTGAATCGGGAAAATATCGTTTTTGAATCGAGAATCGCGTTGAATCGAAAAAAATCGATTTTGAATCGAATCGTGACCCCAAGAATCGATAGTGAATCGAATCGTGAGACACCCAAAGATTCGCAGCCCTAATAAACACTGTTCAATTATATACACAGTAAAGACATATCCTCGTACACGTGTTAGTTAAACCTTTGTACCAATTATATACTACATACAAACAATCATACTTCCATTATTATTTATATCCCACATTTAGTTTGTAATTAACATTGATCATAGTATTAACTACTGTGTTGATTCAAGAGTGATATATTTTTCCAAGACATTGGTCGTAAAGTGTTTTTTCATTTTTTTTTCCCATTTATTTATTTATTTCAGGCAATGACAAAAACGTACAAGTTGACAAAACATAATAATATAAATTAATATAGTGCATTATTGTCCAGTTTTGCCTGAAAGGGAGTGGGAAGAAGATAACTTATTTAATCCCACCCCCAGTTTTCCATTCAGTGATTATTCACATGAGTTTCACTCTCACTTTGTTCAAGGATTATAATACAGATGTTGTATCATAGTGGCATTACCACAGGTAACAATAATTATTACACTGTAACAATCATTTGTATCAACAATGTAGGAATAATGAATATACCAACAATGGTAATAGACAACATAGCAATAATGGTAAGGAAACATTGTGCACATGTTACACTTTGAGACAGAGTACAGCAGCAGGTCAAATTAAAGACCCTCATCTCTATATTTGAACCAGACCCCATGTTTGTATAATAGTTTAAATCGATTAATAGTTTGGCATTGCTTGTGTTGTAAGTCCAGTTTGTTCCATAGTTTTACTCCGCATACAGACACACAAAAACGTTTACGAGTGGTTTGAGCTCTCGGCAATAAGAAATATCCAAAGCCTCTCAAGTTATGAGCCTGCACTCGTCTTATAAAAAAACGTTGTAGATTAGGTGGCAATAATTTGTTAAAAGCTTTATATAAGATTATTAATGTATTATATTTAAAAAGGTCATCAAATTTGAGCAACATTGATTGCATAAACAGATTATGAGTATGTTCTAAATAACCAACGTTGTGAATGATCCGCACTGCTCTTTTCTGTAATATGATCAGAGGATGAATTGTGTTGTGGTAAGTATTCCCCCATACTTCAACACAGTATGTAAGGTATGGCAGTACCAAGGTGCAGTATAGAGTACGGAGTGCATTTTCATTGAGGTATAGTTTTGCTTTGTTTATAATTGAGAGGCTTTTGGAGATTTTTGTTTTAATGTGTCTGACATGAGGTTTCCATGATAGTTTACTATCAATTATTACTCCCAAAAATGTATTCTCATTTACGATTTCAATTTGGGTACCATCAATACTTATTTTCTGTTCAGACGTTATGTTGCGATTTCCAAACATTACTATCTTAGTTTTATTTATATTCAAAGATAATTTATTTGTGTATCCATCCATTTGTTTACTATGTTTAGTTCTGTGTTTACTGTATTTATGAGCTCATTATAGTCATCACTACTGTAGAATACATTTGTGTCGTCTGCAAAAAGTATACATTTCAGTATTTTGGATGTATTAAACATATCATTAATATATACATTAAACAGTTTTGGCTCCAACACGGACCCTTGGGAGACACCACAAGCAATGCCAAGAGTATCAGATAAAAATTGACCCATTTTAACAAACTGTACCCTCCCTGTTAAATAACTTTTTAACCAGTCACCAGCCAGCCCCCTAATTCCATATCTTCCCATTTGATCTAGTAGAATTGAATGATTAATGGTATCAAAGGCTTTCTTTAGATCAATAAAAATACCAACTGCATATCTTTTATGCTCCAGTGCATTAGTAATTTCCTCAATAGCTTCAGTTATTGCCATTGAAGTTGTTCTTTTGGACCTAAAGCCATACTGACCGTCATTGATTATATGATGCTTCTCAAGAAAAGATTCAAGTCGAGAGTTAAATAGTCTCTCTAAGATTTTTGAGAACTGAGGCAAAAGAGATATTGGTCTGTAATTGGTGGAAGCGTGTTTGCTGTCACTTTTGAAGAGCGGAGTTACTTTAGCGATTTTCATTTGACTTGGAAAGCAGCCAGTCTGGAATGATAAATTACATATATAAGTTAATGGTTTTACAATATTCAGGATAACCTTTTGAACCAACATCATGTTGATATCATGGCAGTCAGTGGAGCACTTACTTTTACACTTCCGCACAATGTTTGTCACTTCCTGCTCATTTGTAGCCGAGAGGAAGAATGACGAAGAATTCTGTTCAATAGTTGATTTTGTAACTCCATTGTCTGGGATATCAACAGCCAATTTAGGACCAACATTTACAAAAAAACTATTGAACTTGTTTACTACATTAGTCATATTATAATCTTCACCGTTTTCATCAATAAAGTAATCAGGATATGTCAACTTGGAATATCCTTGTTTTATTAGACTATTCAAAACATCCCAAGTTTTTAAATGTGTGAATGGAACTGGAACATTTTAAGGAATTATACAAGCTGTTCCACAGATGAACCCCCCCTGACAGAAACACATCTACTTTTTAAGCTCGTTCTTATTAAAACAACAAATATATTCTTTCCCCCCATCTTTTTCCATTTTTGAAAAAGCTCTAGGCAGCCACTAGGGCGGTGCTAAAGAGCCGCATGCGGCTCGAGAGCCGCGGGTTGCTGACCCCCAGCCCTAAAGGTAAAGGCTACATTGTCTTTAAAGGCCTACTGAAAACCACTACTACCGACTACGCAGTCTGATAGTTTATATATCAATGATGAAATCTTAACATTGCAACACATGCCAATAACTTATAAAGTGCAATTTTAAATTTCCCGCGAAACTTCCGGTTGAAAACATCTATGTATGATGACGTATGCGCGTGACGTCAATGGTTGAAACGGAAGTATTTGGACACCATTGTATCCCATACAAAAAGCTCTGTTCTCATCGCAAAATTCCACAGTATTCTGGACATCTGTGTTGGTGAATCTTTTGCAATTTGTTTAATGAACAATGAAGACTGCAAAGAAGAAAGCTTTAGGTGGGATCCGTGTATTAGCGGCTGGCTGCAGCAACACAACCAGGAGGACTTTGACTTGGATAGCAGACACGCTATCCGACGCTAGCCGCCGACCGCATCAATGATCGGGTGAAGTCCTTCGTCGCTCCGTCGATCGCTGGAACGCAGGTGAGCACGGGTGTTGATGAGTAGATGAGGGCTGGCTGGCGTAGGTGGACAGCTAATGTTTTTAGCATAGCTCTGTGAGGTCCCGTAGCTAAGTTAGCTTCAATGGCGTCGTTAGCAACAGCATTGTTAAGCTTCGCCAGGCTGGAAAGCATTAACCGTGTAGTTACATGTCCATGGTTTAATAGTATTGTTGATTTTCTGTCTATCCTTCCAGTCAGGGGTTTATTTCTTTTGTTTCTATCTGCAGTTAAGCCCGATGCTATCACGTTAGCTCCGTAGCTAAAGTGCTTCGTCGATGTATTGTCGTGGAGATAAAAGTCACTGTGAATGTCCATTTCGCGTTCTCGACTCTCATTTTCAAGAGGATATAGTATCCGAGGTGGTTTAAAATACAAATCCGTGATCCACAATAGAAAAAGGAGAAAGTGTGGAATCCAATGAGCCCTTGTACCTAAGTTACGGTCAGAGTGAAAAAAGATACGTCCTGCACTGCACTCTAGTCCTTCACTCTCACTTTCATCATCCACAAATCTTTCATCCTCGCTCAAATTAATGGGGTAATCGTCGCTTTCTCGGTCCGAATCTCTCTCGCTGCATTGTAAACAATGGGGAAATGTGAGGAGCCCTTCCTCCGGTGACGTCACGCTACTTCTGGTATAGGCAAGGCTTTTTTTTATCAGCGACCAAAAGTTGCGAACTTTATCGTCGATGTTCTCTACTAAATCCTTTCAGCAAAAATATGTCAATATCGCGAAATGATCAAGTATGACACACAGAATGGATCTGCTATCCCCGTTTAAATAAGAAAATCTCATTTCAGTAGGCCTTTAATGTCTAACAAAACACCTCATTGCTCATTTCTGACCAATCCCATCCACACGTTTTCCCCCTTACGAGGTCAGAACAAGACCCGTGAAGGCAAATGCAAACGTGAGTCATGCATGAACGAGCCGATGACGTTCACACGCACTCCTCATTATTCCACTTTGTCACTTTGGAGTCCTCCGCCGCGTCTCCCCATGTCTTACTTTATCATTCCTCCTGCCACTAAGTGCAGGACTAATGAGGCTGGAAATAACTTTACCTTTTTTAATGAGAAACCATCTTGACTCTACCTTTACAGGGGGGAAAAAAAAAACGACTTTTTTTGATTGACTCTCCAAGCGTTTCATTTCATTTGACGATCCCTCAAAACAACAACGAGACGACCACCACATATGCCGCATAATTGATTGGCCGTCACGCCGCTTGTTGTCCGCGGTCCAAATTTAGCCGCTGACAACATCCTGCTGACATAATTGGATGCGATTCCAACGTGCCGCTTTCATTAAAAAACGTTTGCCGTCGAGCCTTCCCCGAGGCGGTGGCTTTCACGGTTACGCTCGACTATGCACGGAGGGCGCCTCAGCACATTTGCGTGGCGTGGACCTGCCACTGAAGTCGTTTAAGACGGTTGTAAACAGCGACAGACTGAGACGGAAGGAGGCTTCGCTGTTGCACGCTTAAAGCCGAATCAGCATAATGTGATACCAATCAGGGCTGGGTGATATGGATGAAAACGGTATCACGATGTAAGTGTTTTTTTAACGGTCTATTTGAATGATTTTTTGATATTTTTGATGGCCTAAGGAGCAGGAGAAATACATGTGAAATGTAGAGATGCCTGATTATATCGGACTGCCGATATCGGCCGATAAATGCTTTACAATGTGATATCGGAAATTATCGGTATCGGTTTCAAAAACGCCGCTGTACGGGGTGGTACACGGACGTAGGGAGAAGTACAGAGCGCCAATAAGCCTTAAAGGCACTGCCTTTGCGTGCCGGCCCAATCACATAATATCTACGGCTTTTCACACACACAAGTGAATGCCATGCATACTTGGTCAACAGCCATACAGGTCACACTGAGGCTGGCCGTATAAACAACTTTAACACTGTTACAAGTATGCGCCACACTGTGAACCCACACCAAACAAGAATGACAAACACATTTCGGGGGAACATCCGCACCGTAACACAACATAAACGCAACAGAACAAATACCCAGAACCCCTTGCAGCACTAACTCTTCCGGGACGCTACAATATACCACCCCACCTCAACCTCCTCATGCTCTCTCAGGGAGAGCATGTCCAAAATTCCAAGCTGCTGTTTTGAGGCACGTTAAAAAAAATAATGCACTTTGTGACTTCAATAATAAATATGGCAGTGCTATGTTGGCATTTTTTTCCCATAACTTGAGTTGATTTATTTTGGAAAACCTTGATGCATTGTTTAATGCATCCAGCGGGGCATCACAACAAAATTAGGCATAATAATGTGTTAATTCCACGACTGTATATATCGGTATCGGTCATACTTGCCAACCCTCCTGTTTTTAGCGCCTCTCCCGACAACCTCCCGGCAGAAATTTTCTCCCGACAAACTCCCGGTATTCAGCCGGAGCTGGAGGCCACGCCCCCTCCAGCTCAATGCGGACCTGAGACTGAGTGGGGACAGCCTGTTCTCACGTCCGCTTTCCCACAATATAAACAGCTTGCCTGCCCAATGAACGGAGTTGTTAAACAGGACAATACTGCCATCTAATGGATAGCCAACGGAACACTGAAATTCAAGTATTTATTTTTTTTCTATGTAAATAAAATAAATAAATATATATATACATATATATATATATATATATATATATATATATATATATATATATATATATATATATATATATATATATATATATAGCTAGAATTCACTGAAAGTCAAGTATTTCATACATATATATATGTGTATATATATATATATATGAAATATATATGAAATACTTGAGTTGGTGAATTCTAGCTGTAAATAACCACGCCCCCCCCCCCCCCCCCCCGACCAAGCCCCACACCCTACCCCCCACCTCCCGATATTGGAGGTCTCAAGGTTGGCAAGTATGGTATCGGTTGATATCGGAATCGGTAATTAAGAGTTGGACAATATCGGTGTGGAAGCCTCTTGCTTCCGGGTTCTTCAGACCACCAGTAACGGACATGACAGCAGCGTGCACGGTTTGATACAAAGACTTATTTTTCAATGAATGTCTTTCGTCTTGCTTTTCAGCCATCGGGTTGTGTCAGTCTTCTCTTCCTCGCCCGAGCACATGAATGGTCTCTCACAGAGTGTCGTCCGTCTTGCTCTCGCTCTCTCTTATTCGTGCCCGTGTGTCACCAACCGCCATCACCAACAACAACAACCCCTCTCCTTCCTTGAGGGCGGTATAGCTCGATTGGTAGAGCGGCCGTGCCAGCAACTTGAGGGTTCCAGGTTCGATCCCCGCGTCTGCCATCTTAGTCCCTGCCGTTGTGTCCTTGGGCAAGACACTTTACCCACCTGCTCCCAGTGCCGCCCATACTGGTTTAAATGTAACTTAGATATTGGATTTCACTATGTAAAGCGCTTTGAGTCACTAGAGAAAAGCGCTATATAAATACAATTCACTTCACTTCCCGACTGCTGCCTTTAACAGAGCGACAGGTGATCACACAAACACTCACAGCTGTGTCATTTACGCACCTGTCGCTGATCTCGAAAACGGTCCTAACACACCCCGCTTCGCTGCAGGCCCGCAGGCCACGCCCCCCCCCCACAATTGGAATATCGGCAAAAAAGCCATTATTGGACATCTCTACTATTTACCTATTAGCACTGTGTCCGTAAGCATAGAACAATCCATAAATTAGCCGCACCGTTGTATAAGCCGCAGGGTTCAAAGCGTAAGGAAAAAGGAGCGACTTATAGTCCGGAATTCACGGTAGTTTATTTGCCGCCACAGAGGCGAGGATAGCTGACTTCGAAGCGTCTTCACACTGCGGAGGGACGTTAGCCACTAGCAATGACGCCACACTGCCTTGAAGGCGCGTTTGTTTCGCTTGCCGCATGAGCACGTTAGCGTTTAAAGCCGTAACTAACAACTTGGTTTAGACAAACACATTGTTGTCGTGCCGTTTCACGTTGTCAGCATGTGACATGTTGTGTTTTCACAGAAACACTGCCGCTCGCTCGCTCTTCTGGTTTCTCACCGTTTCTCTAATTGGTCCTCAGCTTCTGCCCGCCAGCTGTCAGCAGAGGGCCCCGTCGCGGTGCTCCGGGCCAGCCAATTACTGTCCAGGCGCCGCCAGGACTTGCTCAGACAACCGGCGCCTCCCGGAGGGATCTACCAGCACCCACCCGGGTGACGGACGGGCCAGTCGGGGTCAAGCGCCGGGGTCGCTCTGCGCCGTCTTCCCCTTAATGGATCTGACAAACAGGAACGGGGCGCGGTCGGAAAAGGAAATGCGAGGTGAGTAGGGCAGGTGCGCTGATTTAGAGACAAACATGAGGGAACAAAGTGTGAGCGCCGACTAATAACCACGATTAAACACGGGGCACGTCTGCGGCCGCACAATGTGAGTAACACTGGAAAACTACAGATGAAGAAGTCCATTTTATTTGTGTAACTCTCAACGGGTCCAGAAACCAATCTAGAATCCTCATACGATACCAGAACTAGGGCTGGGCGATGAATCGATATCCACATGTATCGCGATAGACACATAATCCACATCAAGAAAAAATGTGTTTGATAAAATGGTAATATAAATATATATATATATATATATATATATATTATTATTATTATTATTTTTTTTTTTTAAATAATATTTTATAAATAATTTTTACATATTGACAATATGGGGGGAAATTCCAGGATTATTATTTTTTGAGCAATGGCAGTATAAAAAAAAAAAGAAATATTTCCTCACAAAATGATTTCAAAGTTTAATATTTAATGGTAATTAATTGGAGCCTTCAATTGGGCAATGATTCATAACAACATTAAAGTTAAAGTACCAATGATTGTCACACACACTAGTTGTGGTGAAATTTGTCCTCTGCATTTGACCCATTCCCTTGATCACCCCCTGGGAGGTGAGGGGAGCAGTGGGCAGCAGCGGTGCCGCGCCCGGGAATCATTTTTGGTGATTTAACCCCCAATTCCAACCCTTGATGCTGAGTGCCAAGCAGGGAGGTAATGGGTCCCATTTTTATAGTCTTTGGTATGACTCGGCCGGGGTTTGAACTCACAACCTACCGATCTCAGGGCGGACACTCTAACCACTAGGCCACTGAGTAGGTCCATCCGTCCATCCATTTTCTACAGCTTGTCCCTTTTGGGGTCGCGGGGGGTGCTGAGGGCTATCTCAGCTGCATTCGGGCGGAAGGCGGGGTACACCCTGGACAAGTTGCCACCTCATCGCAGGGCCAACACGGATAGACAGACAACATTCACACACTAGGGCCAATTTAGTGTTGCCAATCAACCTATCCCCAGGTGCATGTCTTTGGATAACAACATCAATTCAGATTAATTATGAGTTTTTGAGCAATGACAATTTAAAAAGGAATCCCACTAAAATGTTCAGGGATCCAAAAGGGTTCATACAATTTTTAAAAATAAGTCATACATTATTTTTAATTGTCATACGTTATTTTAAATAATTTTTTTAAATATTTTTTTTAACTTTCAACACTAAAATCTCAAGGTAAATTTCAGATCTATCTGTTGATTATAAGTTTTTTTTTTTTTTGGTTTTGTCCAAAAATTACTTTATTTATGGCAAAAAAAACCAAAATATGCAATATTTCCTTAATTAACAATTGATGTTAATTCATTGGAGCCTTCAATTGGACAATATTTCATAACATTTTAATTCATTACTATTTTTGAGCAATGGTAGTATAAAAAAAAAAAGAACAGCATGGCAGCTTTGTGTAATTACAGTCAAAACTGCAACATTTCACCTTTATGCTCTTTTATTCCACACTTTGATGTTTTTCGTTTTTTGTATTAGTATTTTTAGAAAGTGCCGCGGGCCGTTAAAAAATGAGCTGCGGACCGCACTCTGGGCACCTCTGCGCTAACCAAACCAACCAACATTATTCTAATTACGCGATAAGACAAACATGTTATTTCATCCGGTGCGCGGAACAAAAGAATAACCTTCAATTCCTGCAGGTGGAATCACAGCCAATTACATCTCCTCCTCAACAACGATGTAACGATATTAAACTCAGCGTGGATCCCACCCTCTATAATATGTCCTCATTAACATTTAAATAGGCTGCTGTTGGCTTTTATTCCCACCCATCCCTCTCCAATGACAGGAAGATCATCTTTCATTCCGGGGATGGAAGTTCAAACTGCTTGAAATGTGTTTTCCTCGACCCGCTGGCTATGAAACACGTCAGGAAACCACATCAATAAAAGTAAATAAAAAAAAGCCGTCACGCCATTGCCAGAAGATTCCGTGTGATCTCGACTGTCAAACTTGCACTCGCGCAAGCTGCGCCTCGCTTTTGCACCGCGACGCCATTTAATTGGGACCGCCGAGGCCTCTGGCTCAGTTTTATTTATTTATTTATTTTTTATTCCAAAGAGCCTAGGATGCGGAAAGTGTCAAATATGTACGGAAGGAGTCGATGCGTGGAAACGATCTCGGAGTAGCGATCCGTTAACGAGAGATGAGGGAGTGCATGCGATTTCATAGGCGAAATAAATAATACATCATTGACCATGTGCTACAATATGTCCACATACAGTATTAACAACGTACTAGGGTTGTGCCGGTACTAGTATAGTATCGCGGTACTAATAAATCAAAAATGGTACTATATTCTGTTTGAAAAGTACTGGTCACGTCATGACATTGCTGGTTTACGACGAGCAGAGGAGCATGTTCGGCAGCGCACAATCAGGGAGTACTTACAAGCAGACACAGCGTGTAGACAAATGTGGAAGTTGCGTCCTCGCAGTCCCACTGTCAGACACGGCACAGGATCCAAGCGTGCAGGTTTTAACAGGGTTTTAAAGGCCTACTGAAATGAAATTGTTTTATTTAAACGGGGATAGCAGATCTATTCTATGTGTCATACTTGATCATTTCGCGATATTGCCATATTTTTGCTGAAAGGAGTTAGTAGAGAACAACGACGATAAAGATCGCAACTTTTGGTATCTGACAAAAAAAAAGCCTTGCCCCTACCGGAAGTAGCGTGACGTAGTCAGTTGAACATTTCCGCAAAGTTCCCTATTGTTTACAGTGATGGCGGCCAGAAGTGAGAGCGATTCGGACCGAGAAAGCGACGATTTCCCCATTAATTTGAGCGAGGATGAAAGATTTGTGGATGAGGAAAGTGCAAGTGAAGGACTAGTGGGGAGTGGAAGCGATTCAGATAGGGAAGATGCTGTGAGAGCCGGGGGTGACCTGATATTCAGCTGGGAATGACTACAACAGTAAATAAACACAAGACATATATATACTCTATTAGCCACAACACAACCAGGCTTATATTTAATATGCCACAAATTAATCCCGCATAAAAACACCTAGGTGTTTGTTATGCTAGCTCCTAGCTCCTAGCTCCCGTCCATATAACCCGCCAATACAATTCAAACACCTGCACAACACACACACTCACTCAGCCCAAAGGACCGTTCACCTAACCCAAGGTTCATAAAGCTTATATATTTAACCAAATTTACGTACGTGACACGCACATACGGGCAAGCAATGTTTGGAAGCGCAGCTGCGTACTCACGGTACCGCGTCTGCGTCTGTGTATCCAAATCAAAGTAATCCTGGTAAGAGTCTGTGTTGTCCCAGTTCTCTACAGGCGTCTGTGTATCGAAGTCAAAGTCCTCCTGGTAAGAGTCTCTGTTGTCCGAGTTCTTCGATCTTGACTGCATCTTTCGGGAATGTAAACAATGAAACGCCGGCTGTGTTGTGTTGCTGACTTCCCTCGCAAAATACTCCGCTTCGCACCGACAACTTTCTTCTTTGCTTGCTCAGCTTCTTTCTCCATAATGCAATGAACAAATTGCAACAGATTCACCAACACAGATGTCCAGAATACTGTGGAATAATGAGATGAAAACAGAGCTATTTCGTATTGGCTTCAATGGGGGAGCCATACCTCTGTTTCACCGGCTACGTCACACGCATACGTCATCCTCCAAAGGAGTTTTCAACCGGAAGTTTAGCGGGAAATTTAAAATTGCACTTTATAAGTTAACCCGGCCGTATTGGCATGTGTTGCAATGTTAAGATTTCATCATTGATATATAATGATCAGACTGCGTGGTCGGTAGTAGTGGCTTTCAGTAGGCCTTTAATGATCATATGTTTTTAACAACAGTTTTCTCTCGCAGAACGTGACTTTTCCGTCACGTCCGTATCCTCTCTCCCCTCCTGCTCCCGGCCGCTTACTGTTAAAGACAACAGGTGATTAGATTAACACGTACCACCTGTGAAATCTAATCACCTGCCGGCTGTGTCTCGCCGTCAGCACTGCCACGCCCCCCCGTCTGATGTTGCTCTGTCCTCAGCACCATGGACAGAGGCGGTGACCTTTGCTCCTGCAGACAGCGCTGACCCCACCTCCCTCCACAACAGGAAAGGGAGAACGGACGCATTTTGGCTTAAAAACTAACGATAAAGGTGAAGTTACAACACTGAAACGCCCTCAGGAAGAGGAGCTTTAAGCGAACGTCCATCCGTAGTCCATCGGCAGTGCTTAGCTACTTCCAAATCACTAACCCTCTCCTCCATGGCGACAAATAAAGAGAGTTTCTTACGAGTATCATTATCACTGCATGACGAGGAATAGCTAAACATGCTTAATTACACACTGTAGGACCGACTTGGGCAGTTATTTTGACTCGGGGGGGCCAAATTTAGAGAAAACAATGTGTCTGGGGGCCGGAACACTAATACAAAGCCTCATAATAATGTCTGATTGAATGCTAAAAACGTTATGACAGTCTGCCTTAATTAACCCTTGTGTGGTGTTCGGGTCTGTGGGACCCGTTTTAATTTTGTATTAAAAGAAAAATGACACAATTAATTAAGTTTTCAAACTGAGACTCACTGGCTTTGGCTCATTTTCTGTGAAGAACATATATCAGAATACATATTTAATGACCACACACCATACACCCCCCCACCCCCTACACATTTATATTACATAAAAGATGTCCAGGTCTAATAGAAGTGTGGAAATTGATGTTCTGTGTACCACACACACACACACACAGCAGGCCTAGACAGGAGGAGGACAGAGTGTAGGTACACAGAACATCAGAGGGTCAAATGTGCGAGAAAATGAGAGCAGACCAAGTTGACAAACAATGTTGCAACCTTGTGTGGGAACCGCAGGTGCAGAAACACAAAAGAAGAATCCCTGTGGGATGCAGAAACTGATGTTTATTGGGATAAGGTAAACATCTGTTCAGTATTTTAACATAAAAGTGTTTGATTGTGAGGCATTAAAAGCCACAAAATGCAACGGGTCCATCAGACCCACAAACGCTGGCTGAGTAACAACAATATGAATATATTGTTAAATTATTCTCTGCATTTGACCAATGTACAGAAAAATAAAGAATGTGGGATTTACAATATTAACTATGAACGATAAAACACTAAATATTGACAACATATGAACGTCACACCCCCTCTCCATCGACATATTTTACAATCAAGCGAAATGCAACAAAAATGCCTTTGACCGGGTATGGCATGCTGCACTGTGGGCAACCATGAGGAAATATAACATCAGTCCTAACCTTGTCAGAGTCATTCAACATCTATACAATAAAGCTACCAGCGCAGTTCTCTACAACGGAGTCATCGGAGTCTGGTCCAGGACAACGGTTGGAGTGCGCCAAGGATGCCTTCTCTCTCCAACATCTTTCTGGAGCGTATCATGACGGATGCCCTGGCAGATCACGAAGGAACTGTCAGCATTGGAGGCAGACCAATCGCCAACCTCCGTTTGGCAGATGATATCGACGGGCCAGTTGGAGAAGAAAGAGAACTTGCCAGTCTAGTTGAAAGGCTTGATACCACCTCCCGAGCCTATGGAGTACAAATCAAAGCTGAAAAAAACAAAAATGATGACCAACAACAGCAATGGCATCCGCTCAGACATCAAAGTGAATGGACAGGCACTGGACACGGTGTCGAGCTTCAAGTACCTCGTAGCAATCGTGTCCGATGAAGGATCCAAACGGGAAGTCCTTGCCAGAAGTGCTCAAACAACTGCTGCCCTGGCAAAACTCGAGCCCGTATGGAAAGACACAAAGATCAGTCTGGCATCAAAATGCAGATTACAGCGCTCACTTGTAATGTCGATCTTCCTTTACGCCTGTGAAACACGGACCCTTACAGCAGAGCTGCGGAAAATAATTCAGAGCATGGAGATGAGATGCTACAGAAGACTCATGGGTATCTCCTACACCCAACATGTCACAAACGAAGAAGTCCGGCCAAAGATCAGCCAAGCCATCGGCCCACATGATGACCTGCTCACCACGGTCATGAAGCGGAAACTGAGGTGGTACGGACACATCACCAGATCCTCAGGCTTTGCAAAAACCATCCGGCAAGGCACCGTACCAGGTGGCAGGAGACGAGGGAGACAAAAGAAAAGACGGGAAGATAACGTCGGAGAATGGACTCACTTGAAACTCACTGAGGCAATGAGAGCTGCTGAGGACAGAGCTCGTCAACAGATCGTCTGTGGTGCCCCAACAACCCTCCGGGGTTATGGGATAGGTACAGGTACAGAAATGCAACAAATAGTGAAGTATGAACGCGAAGGGTAAAAAAAAAACCCACCTACAATCTGATGTATCTGATATATCACTAAGCTTTAGAACTTTGTTGTAAAAATCTCCTTCCGCGTCTGTCCCTGACACCCGCATTTCAGGCTGGCCTCTCTGGAAACACTCTGTGGAAACGCTCCCCACCCACACTGCTTGGTGCCTCATCTGAGATTAGATTACCATAGTAACTAATTAGATGACCATAGTAACTAGTATATCATGCAAAAGGACAGATCCCAACCATTGAAATACTTTGTAAAGTTCAAGACTTACGGTCATTTGAAAACATCACTGCACATCATAATGGCAGCTACAGATTATTAATATTATTATTTTGGAATGTATGGCGGGCCAGATTGAAAAAATTAACGGGCCTTATTTGCCCAGATTTGCTGTAGTAGGATACAATAGCTAACAAAAGCTAGCGCGCATGAATGTAAACAAATGCCATGGGTGGATCTACAGCTAACATCCACTGTAATCATACCAAGTACAATAGAGTATGTAGTCAATACTACCATTATTACATCGATATTTTTTAGCATCACAAAATCTTCTTTCGTTTTTAAAGAATGTATATTGTGTTTATAAACTCAGGAAATATGTCCCTGAACACATGAGGACTTTGAATATGACCAGTGTATGATCCTGTAACTACTTGGTATCGCATCGATACCTACATTTGTGGTATCATCCAAAACTAATGTAAAGTATCCAAACAACAGAAGAATAAGTGATTATTGCATTTTAACAGAAGTGTAGATAGAACATGTTGAAACGGAAAATAAGCACATAACAGTAAATGAACAAGTAGATTAATCATTGATTTTTACAGTTTGTCCTTTATAATGTTGACAAAATAATATAATGATAAATGACTGCTTATGTCAGCAGCTAAATTAGGAGCATTTGTTTGTTTACTTACTACTAAAAGACAAGTTGTCTAGTATGTTCACTATTTTTTTTAAGGACAAACTCGCAATAAGGAACATATGTTTAATGTACTCTAAGATTTTTATGTTAAAAATAAAGCCCATAATGCCATTTTTTTGTGGTCCCCTTTATTTAGTAAAGTATCGGAATACATTTGATGCCGGTACCAAAATATTGGTATCGGGACAACCCTACAACGTACATTGAAATACAACTTTAGAACATCGTCACTTTTCACATTCTGTGTTGTTTTGACATTTCCGAGGAGCACCGGCGGTTGCTTTCACGTCCGCCCCATTACTCGCCGTGTGTATTTTGGTGGGAGGTCAAAGCCTCTGCGGCGGGGTCTCAAACTCAATTTACCTGCGGGGCCGCTGGAGGTAGAGTCGGGGTGAAGTCAAGCGTTCCCTTTAGAATCACGTTTTAATAGGCCCGAGCCCGTAACAGATGATTATTGACCTGCAAATGATTGCCGGTAAACATGATGGATGTCAACATTATTTTGAACCAAATACATACAAATAATGATACATACAAATAATGCAAGCATACTCTTTCAACTACAATTAAGTTGTATTTTTTCATTTATTTTAACATGGTAATTGAAGTGTAAACTTTTAAGTATCCAAGTTGAGTAAAAAAAACTATAAAAATTAAATATACCGTAATATTTCCTACGCTTTAAATCCTGCGGCTTATAAAACGGTGCGGCTTATTCATTCATTCACCTTTCAACCTTCCACCCACACAACTCTTCCGATACATCCAACGTAAAACCTGTTTTTCCCTTTCCCAAAATTCCCAGTTTTCCTGGAATTTCCAGTAATTTTCTCCCCATTAACAGTAAAAAGGCATTATACAATCTACTACATATCCCACATTTCTCATCCGATTTGAACCGTTCCAACACAAAGTAAAACCGTCCATAGCGTTTCTACTCGTATGGATTCTTCACTCATCACTCCGAGCAACGTTTGTAAGTTTTACAATATAACTAAAACAATTCCGAATATCCAGTTTTCCCAAAATTCCGGGATTTCCGAAATACCCATTCTCAATTCAAACTTACTATGTCAACATTTTTCAACCGATTCCGAAAATTCCAACACCAACCCATTCATAACATCTCGGACAATTGTGCTAATATCAATATTTTCAAAAAAATTCCCGGTTTTCCCGAAATTCCCAAATTTCTAGGAAATTCCCATAGTTCTACAATTTCCTAAATTCTCAAAACTTTGCGCCATTATTTTTACCCGATTCCGACCTTTCAACCTTCCACCTACTCTTCCGATATATCAAACGTAAAACATGATTTCCCTTTCCCAAAATTCCCGTTTTTTCCTGGAATTTCCAGTCATTTTCTCCCCATTAACATATCCCACATTTCTCATCCGATTTGAAACTTTTCAACAAAAAGTAAAACCGTCCATAGCGTTACTACACGTAAGGATTCTTCATTCATCACTCCGAGCGACGTTTGTAAGTTTTACAATATATGTAAAAAAATTCCGAATTCCCAGTTTTCCCAAAATTCCAGGATTTCCGAAATACCCATTCTCAATTCAATCGTACTACGTCAATATTTTTCAACCGATTCCGAAAATTCCAACACCAACCCATTCATAACATCTCGGACAATTGTGCTAATATCAATATTTTCAAAAATAATTCCCGGTTTTCCCGAAATTCCCAAATTTCTAGGAAATTCCCAATCAAATGAATGGTCGTATTCATAGTTCTGAATACGTCAACATTTTTCAACCGATTCCGAAAATTCCAACACCAACCCATTCATAACATATCTGACAAATGTGCTGATATCAATATTTAAAAAAAATTCCCAACTTTCTAGGAAATTCCTATAGTACTACACTTTCCTAAATTCTCAAAACTTTGCGCCATTTTTTTTACCCGATTCCGACTTTTCAACCTTCCACCCACACTACTCTTCCGATATATCAAACGTAAAACATGATTTCCCTTTCCCAAAATTCCCAGTTTTCCTGGAATTTCCAGTAATTTTCTCCCCATTAACAGTAAATGGCCATTATACAATCTACTACATATCCCGCATTTCTCATCCGATTTGAACCGTTCCAACAAAAAGTAAAACCGTCCATAGCGTTTCTACTCGTATGGATTCTTCACTCATCACTCCGAGCGACGTTTGTAAGTTTTACAATATATCTAAAACAATTCCGAATTCCCAGTTTTCCCAAAATTCCAGGATTTCCGAAACACCCATTCTCAATTCAATCTTACTACGTCAATATATTTTTCAACCGATTCCGAAAATTCCAACCCCAACCCATTCATAACATCTCGGACAATTGTCCGAGACAATCAATATTTTCAAAAAAAATTCCCGGTTTTCCCGAAATTCCCAAACTTCTAGGAAATTCCCAATCAAATGAATGGTCGTATTCATAGTTCTTCAATTCCCTAAATACTCAAAACTTTGCGCCATTTTTTCAAGCCAGCATGTTTCCTGGAATTTCCCACCATATTGTCAATATGTTAAAAAAGTACAACAAACAATACAAATTAAATATACCGTAAATTCTGCTGCTTTTTTCCTACGCTTTGACCCTGCGGCCTATAAAACGGTGCGGGATAATTCATGGATTTTTCTTCGCTGACGGTCATAATGTTTGCGTTCAGTAGTTTTCATTAAAGTCAAGCAAACGATCATGGATTTTTCATTACGGATTCTTCATTCATCACTCCGAGCAACGTTTGTAAATTTTACAATATGACTAAAACAATTCCGAATTCCCAGTTTTCCCAAAATTCCAGGATTTCCGAAATACCCATTCTCAATTCAAACTTACTACGTCAACATTTTTCAACCGATTCCGAAAATTCTAACACCAACCCATTCATAACATCTCGGAAAATTGTCCGAGACAATCAATATTTTCAAAAAAAATTCCCGGTTTTCCCGAAATTCCCAAATTTCTAGGAAATTCCCAATCAAATGAATGGACGTATTCATAGTTCTTCAATTCCCTAAATACTCAAAACTGCGCCATTTTTTCAAGCCAGCCTGTTTCCTGGAATTTCCCACCATATTGTCAATATGTTAAAAAAGTACAACAAACAATACAAATTAAATATACCGTAAATTCTGCTGCTTTTTTCCTACGCTTTGACCCTGCGGCCTATAAAACGGTGCGGGCTAATTCATGGATTTTTCTTCGCTGACGGTCATAATGTTTGCGTTCAGTAGTTTTCATTAAAGTCAAGCAAAAGATCGTGGATTCTTCATTATGGATTCTTCATACATCACTCCGAGCAACGTTTTAAAATTTTACAATATGACTAAAACAATTCCGTATTCCCAGTTTTCCCAAAATTCCAGGATTTCCGAAATACCCATTCTCAATTCAAACTTACTACGTCAACATGTTTCGACCGATTCCGAAAATTCCAACACCATCTGACAATTGTGCTAATATCAATATTTAAAAACAAAAAAATCCCGGTTTTCCCGAATTTCCCAACTTTCTAGGAAATTCCCATAGTTCTACAATTTCCTAAATTCTCAAAACTTTGAGCCATTTTTTTTACCCGTTTCAATCAATCAATCAATGTTGTTTCCGACCTTTCAACCTTCCACCCACACTACTCTTCCGATACATCCAACGTAAAACATGTTTTTCCCTTTCCCCAAATTCCCAGTTTTCCTGGAATTTCCAGTAATTTTCTCCCCATTAACAGTAAATGGGCATTATACAATCTACTACATATCCCACATTTCTCATCCGATTTTAAACTTTCCAGCAAAAAGTAAAACCGTCCATAGCATTTCTACTCGTATGGATTCTTCATTCATCACTCCGAGCAACGTTTGTAAGTTTTACAATATGACTAAAACAATTCCGAATTCCCAGTTTTCCCAAAATTCCAGGATTTCCAAAATACCCATTCTCAATTCAAACTTACTACGTCAACATTTTTCAACCGATTCCGAAAATTCTAACACCAACCCATTCATAACATCTCGGAAAATTGTCCGAGACAATCAATATTTTCAAAAAAAATTCCCGGTTTTCCCGAAATTCCCAAATTTCTATGGAATTCACAATCAAATAAATGGACGTATTCATAGTTCTTCAATTCCCTAAATACTCAAAACTTTGCGCCATTTTTTCAAGCCAGCATGTTTCCTGGAATTTCCCACCATATTGTCAATATGTTAAAAAAGTACAACAAACAATACAAATTAAATATACCGTAAATTCTGCTGCTTTTTTCCTACGCTTTGACCCTGCGGCCTATAAAACGGTGCGGGCTAATTCATGGATTTTTCTTCGCTGACGGTCATAATGTTTGCGTTCAGTAGTTTTCATTAAAGTCAAGCAAAGGATCGTGGATTCTTCATTGTGGATTCTTCATTCATCACTCCGAGCAACGTTTTTAAATTTTACAATATGACTAAAACAATTCCGAATTCCCAGTTTTCCCAAAATTCCAGGATTTCCAAAATACCCATTCTCAATTCAAACTTACTACGTCAACATTTTTCAACCGATTCCGAAAATTCCAACACCAACCCATTCATAACATATCTGACAATTGTGCTGATATCAATATTTTTAAAAAAATTCCCAAATTTCTAGGAAATTCCCATAGTTCTACATTTTCCTAAATCCTCAAAACTTTGCGCCATTTTTTTTACCCGATTCCGACCTTTCAACCTTCCACCCACACTACTCTTCCGATACATCCAACGTAAAACCTGTTTTTCCCTTTCCCCAAATTCCCAGTTTTCCTGGAATTTCCAGTAATTTTCTCCCCATTAACAGTAAATGGGCATTATACAATCTACTACATATCCCACATTTCTCATCCGATTTGAAACTTTCCACCAAAAAGTAAAACCGTCCATAGCGTTTCTACTCGTATGGATTCTTCATTCATCACTCCGAGCAACGTTTGTAAATTTTACAATATGACTAAAATAATTCCGAATATCCAGTTTTCCCAAAATTCCAGGATTTCCAAAATACCCATTCTCAATTCAAACTTACTACGTCAACATTTTTCAACCGATTCCGAAAATTCCAACACCAACCCATTCATAACATATCTGACAATTGTGCTGATATCAATATTTTTCAAAAAATTCCCAAATTTCTAGGAAATTCCCATAGTTCTACACTTTCCTAAATCCTCAAAACTTTGCGCCATTTTTTTTACCCGATTCCGACCTTTCAACCTTCCACCCACACTACTCTTCCGATACATCCAACGTAAAACCTGTTTTTCCCTTTCCCAAAATTCCCAGTTTTCCTGGAATTTCCAGTAATTTTCTCCCCATTAACAGTAAAAAGGCATTATACAATCTACTACATATCCCACATTTCTCATCCGATTTGAACCGTTCCAACACAAAGTAAAACCGTCCATAGCGTTTCTACTCGTATGGATTCTTCACTCATCACTCCGAGCAACGTTTGTAAGTTTTAAAATATAACTAAAACAATTCCGAATATCCAGTTTTCCCAAAATTCCAGGATTTTGCGCCATTTTTTCAAGCCAGCCTGTTTCCTGGAATTTCCCACCATATTGTCAATGTGTTAAAAAAGTACAACAAACAATACAAATTAAATATACCGTAAATTCTGCTGCTTTTTTCCTATGCTTTGACCCTGCGGCCTATAAAACGGTGCGGGCTAATTCATGGATTTTTCTTCGCTGACGGTCATAATGTTTGCGTTCAGTAGTTTTCATTAAAGTCAAGCAAACGATCATGGATTTTTCATTATGGATTCTTCATTCATCACTCCGAGCAACGTTTTTAAATTTTACAATATGACTAAAACAATTCCGAATTCCCAGTTTTCCCAAAATTCCAGGATTTCCGAAATACCCATTCTCAATTCACACTTACTACGTCAACATTTTTCGACCGATTCCGAAAATTCCAACACCATCTGACAATTGTGCTAATATCAATATTTAAAAACAAAAAAATCCCGGTTTTCCCGAATTTCCCAACTTTCTAGGAAATTCCCATAGTTCTACAATTTCCTAAATTCTCAAAACTTTGAGCCATTTTTTTTACCCGTTTCAATCAATCAATCAATGTTGTTTCCGACCTTTCAACCTTCCACCCACACTACTCTTCCGATACATCCAACGTAAAACATGTTTTTCCCTTTCCCCAAATTCCCAGTTTTCCTGGAATTTCCAGTAATTTTCTCCCCATTAACAGTAAATGGGCATTATACAATCTACTACATATCCCACATTTCTCATCCGATTTTAAACTTTCCAGCAAAAAGTAAAACCGTCCATAGCGTTTCTACTCGTATGGATTCTTCATTCATCACTCCGAGCAACATTTGTAAATTTTACAATATGACTAAAACAATTCCGAATTCCCAGTTTTCCCAAAATTCCAGGATTTCCAAAATACCCATTCTCAATTCAAACTTACTACGTCAACATTTTTCAACCGATTCCGAAAATTCCAACACCAACTCATTCATAACATATCTGACAATTGTGCTGATATCAATATTTTTAAAAAAATTCCCAAATTTCTAGGAAATTCCCATAGTTCTACACTTTCCTAAATCCTCAAAACTTTGCGCCATTTTTTTTACCCGATTCCGACCTTTCAACCTTCCACCCACACTACTCTTCCGATACATCCAACGTAAAACATGTTTTTCCCTTTCCCCAAATTCCCAGTTTTCCTGGAATTTCCAGTAATTTTCTCCCCATTAACAGTAAAAAGGCATTATACAATCTACTACATATCCCACATTTCTCATCCGATTTGAACCGTTCCAACACAAAGTAAAACCGTCCATAGCGTTTCTACTCGTATGGATTCTTCACTCATCACTCCGAGCAACGTTTGTAAGTTTTAAAATATAACTAAAACAATTCCGAATATCCAGTTTTCCCAAAATTCCAGGATTTTGCGCCATTTTTTCAAGCCAGCCTGTTTCCTGGAATTTCCCACCATATTGTCAATGTGTTAAAAAAGTACAACAAACAATACAAATTAAATATACCGTAAATTCTGCTGCTTTTTTCCTATGCTTTGACCCTGCGGCCTATAAAACGGTGCGGGCTAATTCATGGATTTTTCTTCGCTGACGGTCATAATGTTTGCGTTCAGTAGTTTTCATTAAAGTCAAGCAAACGATCATGGATTTTTCATTATGGATTCTTCATTCATCACTCCGAGCAACGTTTTTAAATTTTACAATATGACTAAAACAATTCCGAATTCCCAGTTTTCCCAAAATTCCAGGATTTCCGAAATACCCATTCTCAATTCACACTTACTACGTCAACATTTTTCGACCGATTCCGAAAATTCCAACACCATCTGACAATTGTGCTAATATCAATATTTAAAAACAAAAAAATCCCGGTTTTCCCGAATTTCCCAACTTTCTAGGAAATTCCCATAGTTCTACAATTTCCTAAATTCTCAAAACTTTGAGCCATTTTTTTTACCCGTTTCAATCAATCAATCAATGTTGTTTCCGACCTTTCAACCTTCCACCCACACTACTCTTCCGATACATCCAACGTAAAACATGTTTTTCCCTTTCCCCAAATTCCCAGTTTTCCTGGAATTTCCAGTAATTTTCTCCCCATTAACAGTAAATGGGCATTATACAATCTACTACATATCCCACATTTCTCATCCGATTTTAAACTTTCCAGCAAAAAGTAAAACCGTCCATAGCGTTTCTACTCGTATGGATTCTTCATTCATCACTCCGAGCAACATTTGTAAATTTTACAATATGACTAAAACAATTCCGAATTCCCAGTTTTCCCAAAATTCCAGGATTTCCAAAATACCCATTCTCAATTCAAACTTACTACGTCAACATTTTTCAACCGATTCCGAAAATTCCAACACCAACTCATTCATAACATATCTGACAATTGTGCTGATATCAATATTTTTAAAAAAAATTCCCAAATTTCTAGGAAATTCCCATAGTTCTACACTTTCCTAAATCCTCAAAACTTTGCGCCATTTTTTTTACCCGATTCCGACCTTTCAACCTTCCACCCACACTACTCTTCCGATACATCCAACGTAAAACATGTTTTTCCCTTTCCCCAAATTCCCAGTTTTCCTGGAATTTCCAGTAATTTTCTCCCCATTAACAGTAAAAAGGCATTATACAATCTACTACATATCCCACATTTCTCATCCGATTTGAACCGTTCCAACACAAAGTAAAACCGTCCATAGCGTTTCTACTCGTATGGATTCTTCACTCATCACTCCGAGCAACGTTTGTAAGTTTTACAATATAACTAAAACAATTCCGAATATCCAGTTTTCCCAAAATTCCAGGATTTCCGAAATACCCATTCTCAATTCAAACTTACTATGTCAACATTTTTCAACCGATTCCGAAAATTCCAACACCAACCCATTCATAACATCTCGGAAAATTGTCCGAGACAATCAATATTTTCAAAAAAAATTCCCGGTTTTCCAGAAATTCCCAAATTTCTAGGAAATTCCCAATCAAATGAATGGACGTATTCATAGTTCTTCAATTCCCTAAATACTCAAAACTTTGCGCCATTTTTTCAAGCCAGCCTGTTTCCTGGAATTTCCCACCATATTGTCAATATGTTAAAAAAGTACAACAAACAATACAAATTAAATATACCGTAAATTCTGCTGCTTTTTTCCTACGCTTTGACCCTGCGGCCTATAAAACGGTGCGGGTTAATTCATGGATTTTTCTTCGCTGACGGTCATAATGTTTGCGTTCAGTAGTTTTCATTAAAGTCCGGCAAACGATCATGGATTTTTCATTATGGATTCTTCATTCATCACTCCGAGCAACGTTTGTAAATTTTACAATATGACTAAAACAATTCCGAATTCCCAGTTTTCCCAAAATTCCAGGATTTCCGAAATACCCATTCTCAATTCAAACTTACTACGTCAACATTTTTCAACCGATTCCGAAAATTCCAACACCATCTGACAATTGTGCTAATATCAATATTTAAAAACAAAAAAAATCCCGGTTTTCCCGAAATTCCCAGCTTTCTAGGAAATTCCCATAGTTCTACAATTTCCTAAATTCTCAAACTTTTGAGCCATTTTTTTTACCCGTTTCCGACCTTTCCACCTTCCACCCACACTACTCTTCCGATACATCCAACGTAAAACATGTTTTTCCCTTTCCCAAAATTCCCAGTTTTCCTGGAATTTCCAGTAATTTTCTCCCCATTAACAGTAAAAGGGCATTATACAATCTACTACATATCCCACATTTCTCATCCGATTTGAACCGTTCCAACAAAAAGTAAAACCGTCCATAGCATTTCTACTCGTATGGAATCTTCACTCATCACTCCGAGCGACGTTTGTAAGTTTTACAATATATCTAAAATAATTCCGAATTCCCAGTTTTCCCAAAATTCCAGGATTTCCGAAATACCCATTCTCAATTCAAACTTACTACGTCAACATTTTTCAACCGATTCCGAAAATTCCAACACCATCTGACAATTGTGCTAATATCAATATTAAAAACAAAAAAAATCCCGGTTTTCCCGAAATTCCCAACTTTCTAGGAAATTCCCATAGTTCTACAATTTCCTAAATTCTCAAAACTTTGAGCCATTTTTTTTACCCGTTTCCGACCTTTCAACCTTCCACCCACACTACTCTTCCGATACATCCAACGTAAAACATGTTTTTCCCTTTCCCAAAATTCCCAGTTTTCCTGGAATTTCCAGTAATTTTCTCCCCATTAACATTAAAAGGGCATTATACAATCTACTACATATCCCGCATTTCTCATCCGATTTGAACCGTTCCAACAAAAAGTAAAACCGTCCATAGCGTTTCTACTCGTATGGATTCTTCACTCATCACTCCGAGCAACGTTTGCAAGTTTTACAATATAACTAAAACAATTCTTACTTACTAAACCGTCCCATGTGTGATGTCTGTAGGAGTGTTTTCTCTATCTCTACTACCTTATAATCAATTATTGTTGGTATGAGGCTAAATTCCTCACTGGTGCTTGGTAAAAATCACACATTTGGAGGCAAATAGTTTGGGCACCTCTGCTCTGGACCGATGTTGATGACATCGTTTAGTTAGCAAGCCTTCAGCTATCGACTGCTGCTCATTCTCGTTGCCGTCAGCCTCTAATCTACTGCTCCTCTTACTCATTAATCGCTCTCGTTAACAATTCAACAAAGGCCGGTCGGCCGTTGCACTCGACAAATTCTGTTTTGGATGATTCTCACAAGGGATGCATTTGGTGTCTCTCTAAATGGTTCTCCCCGCAATTGCACGTTTGACTGCCGTTCTGTGCTGGAACAGAGAGCGAGAGAACAAATTAGAGTGCGGCGTCATTTGTGTATGAACCTTTTGTAGGAAACTGACAATCGCAATGCAAATCATTTGGAATTCAACACCAGGTTTTTTGGAAAACAATGCCTCTAACATCTAAAGGTTGATCACATTATCTAGTAGCAATTTTTTTTAAACTGTACATTTGGTGGTATATTGTAGGGTTGTACGGTATGCCGGTACTGGTATAGTATCGCGGTACTAATGTGTCAGAATAATTGTATCTAAGTTATCACAAAACGTTGTGTTTCAATGAGACAAAAGCTGTCTTTGAACCTACCAAGAAGAAGGCTTGTAAAACTCCACTGTGTAGGATGCGAAGCAACATGAAGGAGTTCTGCTTCTTTCATGTATTGTAATCAACAGAAAGATATTGTCTTGACCCAAGAACTACAAAGCGGAGAGCCCGACTCCCCTCAAGGCGACCTCTTCTTTGAACGGTTTTACGACCTTTTCTTTGAACTGTTCTGTAACCAACGGCGATGGCTGTTTACGACCCCCCGTCCCCTAGAAACAGCTGTTGCCATGTAATCAGGGAAAGTCCTAATAAAAGAGAAGGCGTACAATCTTTCGCCAGAGCGTGGTGAGACACTATACAAGGGTACAGTGTCCAACTGTACAAGGGTACAGTGTCCAACTGTACAAGGGTACAGTGTCCAGGCGTCTCTCCTCAATTGAGCCAAATTTAATTTTGTCTCTGTTTAATTATTTGCTACCTGTCTTGTTTAATAGATGTCATAAGTGTTTGAACCTGACATAATGAATCAAAAACGGTACTATACTCTTTTTGAAAGTACCGGTTCCGGGGCATTCTCAATTCAAACTTACTATGTCAACATTTTTCAACCAATTCCAAAAATTCCAACACCGACCCATTCATATCATCTCGGACAATTGTGCTAATATCAATATGTTCCAAAAAATTCCCAGTTTTCCCGAAATTCCTAAATTTCTAGGAAATTCCCAATCAAATGAATGGACGTATTCATAGTTCTACAATTCCCTAAATTCTCAAAACTTTGCGCCATTTTTTCAAGCCAGCCTGTTTCCTGGAATTTCCCACCATATTGTCAATATGTTAAAAATTTAAAACAAACAATAAAAATTAAATATACCGTAAATGCCGCTGCTTTTTTCCCCCTACGCTTTGAACCCTGCGGCTTATAAAACGGTGCGGCTAATTCAAGGATTTTTCTTCGCTGACGGTCATAATGTTTGCGTTCAGCAGTTTTCATTAAAGTCAAGCAAAGGATTGAAATGGTGTGTTATTGTGTGTGCTATGACGTGTTCGCTCACTGCAGGTTGAAAATATACTTCCCGTTTTAATGCCCTGAACCAAAAGTAAAACCGTCCATAGCGTTCTACTCGTATGGATTCTTCATTCATCACTCCGAGCAACGTTTGTAAGTTTTACAATATAACTAAATTAATTCAGAATATTCAGTTTTCCCAAAATTCCGGGATTTCCGACATACCCATTCTCAATTCAAACTTACGACGTCAGCATTTTTCAACCGATTCATAACCATTCATAACATCTCGGACAATTGTGCTAATATCAATATTTTCAAAAAAAATTCCGGTTTTCCCGAAATTCCCGTAGTACTACAATTCCCTAAATTCTCAAAACTTTGCGCCATTTTTTTTTTTACCCGATTACTGACGGCGCGTCGTCACGTCATGACATTGCTGGTTTTACGAGCAGAGGAGCATGTTCAGCAGCGCACACACGCAGAGTACTTACAAGCAGACACGGTGTGTAGACAGAAAAGGGAGAATGGATCAAAAACTAACGATAAAGGTGAAGTTATAACACTGAAACGCCCTCAGGAAGAGGTGCTTTAAGACCTGGGTAGCTAGCTAGCGGCTAACATCCATCCGCAGTCGGCAGTGTTTTAGTTACTTCTAAATCACTAACCCTTGTCTCCATGGCAACAAAGTACAAGTATCATCCCTGCAGGACGAGGAATAGCTAAACATGCTTCACTACACACCGTACATTAAAGATACGATAGCTCACCGCTAACAGCAAGCCAGCACCCTGAATGTAAACAAATGCCATGGGTGGATCCACACCTGACATCCACTGTAATGATACCAATACCTAGTCGATACTACTATGATTACATCCATATTTTTTTTCCTTTTTTTAAAATTCATATTATGTTTATAAAGTCAATAAATACGTCCCTGGACACATGAGGACTTTGAATATGACCAATGTATGATCCTGTAACTACTTGGTATCGGATCTATACCTACATTTGTGGTATCATCCAAAACTAATGTAAAGTATCAAAGAAGAGAAGAATAAGTGATTATTACATTTTAACAGAAGTGTAGATAGAACATGTTGAAACGGAAAATAAGCAGATATTAACAGTAAATGAACAAGTGGATTAATAATAATTTTTTACAGCTTGTCTCTCATAGTGTTGACAAAATAATAGGTGTATAAATGACACAATATGTTACTGCATATGTCAGCAGACTAATTAGGAGCCTTTGTTTGTTTACTTACTACTAAAAGACACGTCTAGTATGTTCACTATTTTATTTAAGGACTAAATTGTTATTCGATTGCAATAAGAAACATATGTTTATTGTACTGAAATACTTGTTGTTAAAATAAAGCCAATAATGCCGTTTTTGTGTGGTCCCTCTTATTTATAAAAGTATTGAAATACATTTTAGTACCGGTATTGGTATTGGGACAACACTAGTATATTGTTACTAATTAGGCTAAAATGTGCCAAACATGGATAAGTGTGGAGAGTGTTTTGCCTTTTTTCGATCATCCCTTGTAATAGATTTAAATCGGTTTAATTTAGATTTTTTATGATAATAGTTTTTTTTTTTATAATATCCATTAAGTTCAATGAGCAGGGTGTGTTATGTGTGACCATGTTTGTTGAATTTTTGCACCGTTTGATATTTTGTTTTCTGCACCATGACTAGGGGAGGTTGTTTGTATTGGGTTCACATGGCTGTACAATTAATGCGAACTGACTTGAGTTGCCGTCGATGGCCACCAGATGGCGACAAAACAGCAGCTATCAGACCGCTGGCTATTTGTACCTGATATAAAATCACCGCCCCCGGCCAAATCGCTTATTGGACTCGTGCCGTCTCGTCGGACAAATTAAAGACCTCGGCCGTAGTTTGGACACCCCTGGTCTAGTATATAGTTTTAGAGCAATCAGGAAACGCCACGAGGACGAGCTGGTTAAATATCGAGCCCTGGAAATGCGGGGAAAATGCAACACTGGTGAAAAAAACTAGCACTTCCAATGTCACCCTGGAAAATATTTGTATTTTAATAATTTTCTGTAGAAAATATCCATCTGATATCCAAGCGACTAAGGTTTTAACAGCGCCTCTGAATGGGGTCCTTAAAGGCCTACTGAAAGCCACTACTAGCGACCACGCAGTCTGATAGTTTATATATCAATGATGAAATCTTAACTTTGCAAAACATGCCAATACGGCCGGGTTAACTCATAAAGTGCAATTTTAAATTTCCCGGGAAATATCCGGCTGAAAACGTCTCGGTATGATGACGTTTGCACGTGACGTCACGGATTGTAGCGGACATTTTGGAACAGCACGGTGGCCAGCTGAAGTCGTCTGTTTTCATCGCAAAATTCCACAGTATTCTGGACATCTGTGTTGGTGAATCTTTTGCAATTTGTTTAATGAACAATGGAGATAGCAAAGAAGAAAACTGTAGGTGGGATCGGTGTATTAGCGGCTGGCTGCAGCAACACAACCAGGAGGACTTTGAGTTGGATAGCAGACGCGCTATCCGACGCTAGCCGCCGGCCGCACCCATTATTGTGGTGAAGTCCACCGTCGCGCCGTCGATTGCTGGAACGCAGGTGAGCACGGGTGGTGATGAGCAGATGAGGGCTGGTGTAGGTGGAGAGCTAATGTTTTTAGCATAGCTCTGTCGAGGTCCCGTAGCTAAGTTAGCTTCAATGGCGTCGTTAGCAACAGCATTGCTAGGCTTCGCCAGGCTGGACAGCATTAACCATGTGGTTACAGGTCCAGGGTTTGGTTTGGTGTCTCCTGATAGTAGAAGTAATAGTAGTATTGTTGATCTTCTGTCTATCCTTCCAGTCAGGTGCATGTTTCTTCTGTTTCTATCTGCAGTTAAGCACGATGCTATCACGTTAGCTCGGTAGCTAAAGTGTCTCGCCGATGTATTGTCATGGAGATAAAAGTCACTTGTGAATGTCCATTTCGCGTTCTCGACTCTCATTTTCAAGAGGATATAGTATCCGAGGTGGTTTAAAATACAAATCCGTGATCCACAATAGAAAAAGGTGAAAGCGTGGAATCCAATGAGCCCTCGTACCTAAGTTACGGTCAGAGCGAAAAAAGATACATCCTGGCGTCCTGCACTGCACTCTAATCCTTCACTCTCACTTTCCTCATCCACAAATCTTTCATCCTCGCTCAAATTAATGGGGTAATCGTCTCTTTCTCGGTCCGAATCGCTCTCGCTGCTGGTGGCCATGATTGTAAACAATGTGCAGGTGTGAGGCGCTCCACAACCTGTGACGTCACGCTACTTCCGGTACAGGCCAGGCTTTTCTATCATCGACCAAAAGTTGCGAACTTTATCGTCGATGTTCTCTACTAAATCCTTTCAGCAAAAATATGGCAATATCGCGAAATGATCAAGTATGACACAGAATGGACCTGCTATCCCCGTTTAAATAAGAACATTTAATTTCAGTAGGCCTTCAACTTTTATGTCGTTTCAATTGACTTTTTCTGCAAGTCCTGCTGATCCATTAGGAAGTTCAATGTAAGACAAAGCATTTTACCAAGGCCTGCCCCAAGAGCTTAAACCGTCCACTAATTTGAGCAAAGCTAACCCTGACCATTTTTTTCTTTACAGCCCTTGTACTTACTAATTGGGACGGTACCACTGTGCAGAGGCCCTGTCATGCCCCACTTCCTAAAATCAGGGGGCTCTATTTCACTTTCTAATATTGGAAGTTCATCTATGGCCCCTGTGTGAGCCACAGTTCGGGGGCATTGGATTTCTAGCGAGCGAGTTCCCAGGTTGAGCTCATTAGGTATGAACTCGCTTGCTCCCGCCGTCTTATCTCATCACTATCAGTCCACCGACATCGACACAGAAGCCACTAAAGCAAATGTCCCCTCTTCTTTCACACTCATTTGCACCCTTCTTGGTGATTCCACCAGCGTCGATAATACAGCGTCCCTTACAGACTGAACGGACTGAACCGCAGAAAGAAAGAATGACAGTAACATCAATACATGTCGCCATAGACACGTACTCCGTATCCATGGAAAACGCGTTTGAAGAAACGTTCGATTATTCATTTTTTTTCTTGGTATGGAAGTGTCCGTGTACCACTCCGTACAGCGGCGTTTTAAAAAGTCATAAATTGTACTTTTTGAAACCGATACCGATAATTTCCGATATCGCATTTTAAAGCATTTATCGGCCGATAATATCGGCAGTCCAGTGTTTCCCACACATTCATTTATTTGTGGCGGCCCGCCACGAAATAATTACTTTCACCACAAATAAAAAAATAAAAAATATATTTTTATTTTTTTATTATTATTATTATTTTTTTTGTCCTGTCCAGCTTCTCAGGAAAATCATATAGTTGATGTAGATGCCCATATAGGCTGTTCAGATTTACTTTACAAAAGAGAAGTGTAGGATACTTCTCTTGTTCTCTTATTTGTATTTGACCACTACTGTTTTCTGTTTATTTGTTACTGACTGCCTCTGTTTCACTTTATGTTGCTGGTAAATAATATGGTTGTAGTAGTAGGCTAAAGTTAAATGATTTAGTATGCACTAATTAAAGGGGCAGAGCTTTAAGAGACATTTTAGCTTTTATATTTTATAAGATATATTTTTTGTAAGAACCACAATTAATAAATATATTTCAGTGAATAACTTATTGTTCAAATCTGTATATAAATATGTACATAAAGTGTTGTAATTATATTGTAAAATGGATGGATGGATGGATGGATGGACGTTTAAAACAAAACTGTTATTATTAATTAGTAAGTATACATTTTTTGAGCCTTTTTAGAGAAAATCATATCATTGTAGTAAATTATGCAAATTACTCGATGATGTCATGGTGACCACGCCCATAACCACGCCCCCACCGCCACAGGTATCTTGGCAGTTTATGGGAAACACTGCAGTCCGATAATATCGTACATCTCTAGACAAAACAGAATATACTTCCGGTTCAAGGCACGAAACAGGAAGGAAATACATTTTCGACCCGCGGCGCGAGCAAACCGATCTAAAAGGTGGCACCAATAACGCACTTTTTCACTGTCTGTGTCGGTTTGTTGAACACAAAATATTATGGCTCTTAGCGAAGAAAAAAATCATAAGTTAGCCGTACAATTTTATAAGCCGCAGGAATCAAAGCGTGGGAAGAAAGTAGCGGCTTATAGTTTGAAAAATACGGTCTTCATTTTCCATAGTTCATGAAAAATATCATTAATTGTCAATATCCACCGATATAAAAGACTGATATCGCGATACAGTTTTCAGCCATATCAGCCAGCCATAGCGGAGCTATGAGGACAATTCAAAGGGGGAATCGATTCAAAGTTATACTTGCACTAAACGAATGGGCATCAAAACCTTCCATCCAAGTAGTTTGGGACCTTGAGTGAAAGGGAATAAAAGTGGGTTATATAAAATCAAAGTAAACAAGAGAAACACCAGACAACTGGCTTGCTGGGTAGAAATTGACTCGATGGACAAAACAGCCTGGGGTGGAAAAGCAGAAAATGGCCTGATAGACACAACAATGATGCACCAGCTGGGGAATCGCCAGCAAAAGAGCCAGGGACAAATGACAATTATCTGATGATTGCCAAGTGCTGCGTGCGTCGGACTGGGGAGTCAGTTTCTTATAACCTGACAGTCTTCAAACTTTAGAAACGTGGACGATTCTAAGATCATGAAATATGTCCAAATATGGATTACTTGAGTACAAAACCCACAACCAGTGAAGTTGGCACGTTGTGTAATTCATAAAAATGCGCCACAAATTTTCAATGGGAGACAGGTCTGGACTACAGGCAGGCCAGTCTAGTACCCGCACTCTTTTACTACGAAGCCACGCTGTTGTAACACGTGGCTTGGCATTGTCTTGCTGAAATAAGCAGGGGCGTCCATGGTAACGTTGCTTGGATGGCCACATATGTTGCTCCAAAACCTTTATGTACATTTCAGTATTAATGGTGCCTTCACAGATGTGTAAGTTACCCATGTATTGGGCACTAATACACCCCCATACCATCACACATGCTGGCTTTTGAATAATCCGGATGGTTCTTTTCCTCTTTGGTCCGGAGGACACGACGTCCACAGTTTCCAAAAACAATTTGAAATGTGGACTCGTCAGACCACAGAACACTTTTCCACTTTGCATCAGTCCATTTTAGATGAGTTCGGGCCCCGCGTTTCTGGGTGTTGTTGATAAATGGCTTTGGCTTTGCATAGTGGAGTTTTAACTTGCACTTACAGATGTAGCGATGATTTTGTATTGGTTCAGTTTCACAAATTCCTCAGTAAATTCACCAAAACGTCAATGTGGAGTTATTGAGTCTGTTTAGCTCATACTTGCCAACCTTGAGACCTCCGATACCGGGAGGTGGGGGGTGGGGGTGGGGCGGGGTGCGTGGTTGGGGGCGTGGTTAAGAGGGGAATAAATTTAAGCTAGAATTTACCAACTCAAGTATTTCATATATATATATATATATATATATATATATATATATATATATGTATGTGTATATATATATATATATATATATATATATATATATATATATATATATATATATATATATATATATATATATATATATATATATATATATATATATATATATATATGTATGAAATACTTGACTTTCAGTGAATTCTAGCTATATATATATATATATATATATATATATATATATATATATATATATATATATATATATATATATATATATACATATATATACATATATATATTTTATTATACATATAAATAAAATAAATACTTGAATTTCAGTGTTCTGGAGGATATCCAGTAGATGGCAGTATTGTCCTGTTTAATAGTGTCACAACATTGCTGTTTACGGCAGACGAACTGCTTTACGGTAGACTAAACGTGACTGCTGTTGTTGTGTGTTGTTACCGCGCTGGGAGGACGTTAATGAAACTGCCTAACAATAAACCCACATAAGAAACCAAGAACTCGCCCTTGATCATTCTACAGTTATGACGTCATTGGGCAGGCAAGCTGTTTATATTGTGGGAAAGCGGACGTGAGAACAGGCTGTCCCCACTCAGGTCCGTATTGAGCTGGAGGGGGCGTGGCCTCCAGCTCCGGCTGAATACCGGGAGTTTGTCGGGAGAAAATTTCTGCCGGGAGGCTATCGGGAGAGGCGCTGAATACCGGGAGTCTCCCGCTAAAAACGGGAGGGTTGGCAAGTATGGTTTAGCTGATTGAAGAGCTAGCTTGCGCATTTAGTGGGTCCATGCTGGCGACTTCTGTTTTGTTTGATCAGCCGTTTTACCGCCGTGTTACAGACACCGTTCGACAACTTAAGTGCTATTTTATAAACAAACATTTATAAAATATTTCTGTGTGAATAACGCATTTCACAACTCATATCTGCGGCTTATATATGGAAACATTTAATTTTAATTGTATTTTTATTTAGTGGGTGTGGCTTATATTCTCAATAGTCTGGTAAATAGGATTGAGAACCTGATAGTATTTGTTTATTTATGTTTGTATTTGTACAAAACACTCGATGCGATCTGTACTCTAGCTAGCACCAGGAACTCGTTAAAAATAAATGTTTGCACACCCCCAGAGTTGAAATCCTAATGAGAGTCTAATATGCATATATTTATTATGGGCCTGCTGCAATGCAAGCAAGCCCATATTATTATTCCTCATACTTCAACTTGAATTAATATAGTTCCGCACGTTTTTCCTACGCTTAATACGAGACGAACCGGCCAACGGACCCCCACATATGTTATACCGTCGGAAAGGTCTCACTCGCACCTATAGCCGCACTTTAAGTTGGCAACATTTCGTGTTACCATGGTGATGCTATTCACGAATAAAAAATAAATGGGCCAATTAAATGGGTACATCCCCTTTTAATGAACGATTGCTCTGAGACAAACGCTACAAAGACAAGGTTACCTCCTCTTGTAGCTCAGCCATACTTTCATGTAGCTCGGTGCCTAACGTCTCATTTTGTTCACACACTTGTCTACTTTTGACACACGCTAACTGATAGCATGCTAACGTTAGCTTGCTGGCATGCTAACATAAGCATGATATTTTGGGGGCTAAATTTGCTTCCATTCACCCCGGAGTCAAATAACTTGGTACGTGACACTTGTTAACTGTTTGCATGCAAACTTTAGCATGCTAGCGAGCGAATATTAGCGTGCTAACTTTTTTTTTTGCTGTTTTCTCACTTTTGCAGCACCATACACCTTACAGCCGTGTCACTTGATATGTGAGACATGCTAACTGTTAGCATGCCATCGTTAGCACACATGCTAAGTGTTACCTTTTAATGTAAGTGTGCTAATGTTTTAGGCTAGCTCTATGCCTTATTTTGTGCAGCTACACCTAAAACTCACGGATTCAGACTAGGGATGTCCCGATCCAGGTTTTTGCACTTCCGATCCGATACCGATATTGTTTTTGCACTTCCGATCCGATACCGATACTGACCGATACCGATACTGGCCTATCCGAGCATGTATTAAAGTTTAAAGTTATTTAGCCTACTTAGTTGTCAGAATCATGTTGAAAAGGGTTTTAGTACTCTTGATAACAACTAGTCAGCTGAATTAGGGGAGTTTGAATAATACACAATGGTTGGTAACAAGAAACTGACCTGTTTATTCAAGGATAAACACAAAATAGACAAAATTATACATGACAAACAGAAATGGCATCATTGAACTAGGGCTGGGCGATATGGCCTTTTTTTACTATTGCGATATTTTAAGGCCATATTGCGATACACGATATATATCTCGATATTTTGCCTTAGCCTTGAATGAACACTTGATGCATATAATCACAGCAGTATGATGATTCTATGTGTTTTGATTGATTGATTGAGACTTTTATTAGTAGGTTGCACAGTGAAGTACATATTCCGTACACTTGATCACTAAATGGTAACACCCGAATACGTTTTTCAACTTGTTTAAGTCGGGGTCCACTTAAATTGATTCATGATACAGATATATACTATCAGATATACACTATTATCATAATACAGTCATCACACAAGATAATCACATTGAATTATTTACATTATTTATAATCCGGGGTGTGGCAGGGGGCGCCGGAGGTAAGTGTCAAAAAGACAGCCAAAAGAGTTTGATATGAGAATAAATCTGAAGTTAAAATATAGGGTAGAAATGCACCCATTTGCAAGAATTGTAGTCTTGATTTTCAAAATTTTCTTTCAAGGCTTGCATGTCTACATTGAAACATTCGTCTTCATACTGCATTAATATATGCTACTTTTAAACTAAAAAAATCACAAATTTTTTCATACGGTGTTGATGTGGAAATTTTTGCCTCGCCATTTTGATGGTGTGGGCGTGTGGCACCGAATGGAGATAAGCGTCTCGACAGACGTTACAATATTTGAACAGTGAGGACGAAAACTGTTTTCCCTGTCGTGTCCGTGTGTCGAAAATTGTTACGCGCTTATTTTTTTATTTGATTTTGTGCGTGGCATATAATTGCTATGCGCAGAGGGCGCTTGAGCAGTGCGCAATTGCACAGGCGCGCACCTTAGAGGGAACGTTGCTCGCACGGCTGCGCTAGCATCACAGCTAACGTTTGCCATGCTGCTACCTCTCTGCTCGGGGAGGGCGTATACGTGTGTGACGTATGACGTGACGTGTGTAAGGTGCGCTTGCTGTCTGTGAGAGGGAGAGAAGAGCCTGTCGTGTAATGCCGGCAGCGAAAAGCAATCCACAGACCTGTGGATGTGTTGAAGGTGTGCTGGAAAATGCGGAACGGAAATTAGGGAGCAGCAGAAAAGTGGAATGTATTATTTAAATCGATGCGTTGGAAAACACGGAGCTGAGTTTTTTTTTAAGACTGGATCTGAATCGGCATTTTCCCATGACTTGCCGATACGCATTTTTTGGCAAATATCGGACATCCCTAATTCAGACACTCGGCACCATCTTAAAAGTACGGCGGGGTCCGGGGCACAGATAGCAGGCCCATCCACTTTTCTAGTTTTGTAGTTTTCTAGTTTACACTCTCATAACCAGTACACTAGAAGGGTAATGTATTCATACTTGGTCATACTTCCTGGTTGAGCCTGCTGAATAATTTGAGCAGTGCTGCCATCTAGCTGCAGGCTTGTGTATCCTCGCCCAGTCGGCTGTTAGAAAAATGCAGTCGGCTGTTAGAAAAATAATAACGGTGAAACGTTAGTCCATTTTCACACATAGTGCCAATAAAAACAAGGTATCAATTTGTATAAAAACCAAAGCAGAGTCAAAATAGCAGCAATAAAAACAAAACAAAGCTATCTAGCGTCCTCAGAGAGACAATTGTATGTTGTGGTGATTTGTTTCCGAAAGTTGCACAAAGTAAAGCTGGCGGACTTTGGCGAAAACAATTCTTAAATCTACTTTGCACCCAACGTCATCTCTGTTAGTGAGCCGGCCAACAAGCTGAACTATCTCACTGAGGACAAGTCACAGAACGCGTCCTCCAGATGTCCCACATGCCTCCGAGGCTTTAAACCAGAACTGGGCAAATATTTTGGCCACATTTAGAGAAAAAAAATGATATATACACATTTAGCTGTAAAAACCTGCTGTACAGTATGTGCGTTTGGGTCCTGTTTTATTCAGGAACACTAATTGTCAGGTTCAAACATTGATGACATTTATTAAACAAGACAAGAGGCAAAGAATTAAACAGAGACAGAATTCCATTTGGACTCCATTGAGGAGAAACGTGTCGAACAGTAACCTCTTACAGTGTCCCCCACGCTCTGGCGGAAGATTGTACTCCATCCATCCATCCATTTTCTACCGCTTGTCCCTTTTTTGGATCGCGGGGGGTGCTGGAGCCTATCTCAGCTGCATTCGGTCCTCCTTCTTTGTTTGACTTTCTCCGACCACAGCTGCTTCCAGAGGGAAGTGGGTCGTAAACAGCGTTGCCTTTGGTTACAGAACAGTTCAAAAGAAAAGGTCGTAGACACTTCACAGAAAAGGCCGTAAACGAGTTCAAAAAGAGGTTCGTAAAACAGTTCGAAAAGGAAGTCGCCTGGAGGGGATTCTGGTCCTGCTTCCTCTTCGCTTTTTTGGTCCTTAGGTCAGACAATATCTTTCTGTTTGATTACAATACATGAAAGAAACAGGAACACCTTCATCTTGCTTCCCCCCCTACACAGTGGAGTTTTACGAGCCTTACTCTTGGTAGGTTCCAAAGACAGCTTTTGCTTCTCTCCGGGCACTCAAATGTAACACAAAGTTTTTGTGATAACTTATTCTAACACTAATACCAAAAGTCACAATGTCCGATAGAATACTGAAAAAGTTATGACAGACCACCTCAAAAAAAAAAGGAATGGAATTTTACAGTTTTTTACTGAATGGGACACCCAAAATGTACCTGCAAATAAAGAAAGTGGGATTTACAATAGTAACTATAAAACTGGCACACTGACAAAGCGTAACCTATTCCTACTATAACAATCTACAAGGTTAATATATTAAGCTTCTCTTTCTTCCCCTCCATTTATCTGCTTTCTTTTGTATTTCAAGTTATCATTACGTATATGTATTGTTGCATTTGAACAATTGTATTGTTGATAAAAGAGGTAATTGTTATTTTTGAATATCAATAGTGATATTTCTATTGGTATTTGTATTGATTCATTTTTAGTGTAATAATGCTCATTGTCATTTCTGTATTATTATTTATTTCACTAACTGCTTCTTTGCTATCATTTTTACCATCATATTTGTACATATCCTACTTGCTGATGTTGTTTTGTTTTTGTTATCATTATTGTTGTGTTTACTGTTGTTGTTGTCTCTCTGTCTGATCCCCCTCTTGTCCCCACAATTTCCCCCTCTGTCTTCCTTTTTGTCTCTTTCTATCCCCTCCTGCTCCCGCAGCTAGTGGGTCCATGCCGATGACTTCTGTTTTGTTTGATCAGCCGTTTTACTGCCAACAACGTTTGACAACAGTTAAGGTATGTAAATAAACATAAATGATAAATAACTCATTCCACAACGTATACAGTATATCTGCGGCTTATAGTCCGGTGCGGCTAATATATGGAAACATTTTTACCCCCTAAAATTTAGTGGGTGTGGCTTATCGTCTCTATAGTCTGTTAAATGTCTGTTTGGGCATCCCTGGTCTATACAGTACTGCCATCTAATGTGATAATAAAACGAGATATAACAACTGGACAGCACAGTTATCATGACCAGCTCATTTTAAAAAAAATATTATTTTATTAATAAACAACTATTATTTAGTAACATACACAAAAGTACGGAAAATTGGCACAAACTTTGAGTCGCGGCATCGATTCCCAGATACCGGAAATTGGTACTGTATCGGTCCCAATGTGAACATGATCTTTGCACACGTACATAAACGTAAACGGTCGTAGAAATGATCCGGATCAGCCTCAAAATGCACTTGAAGGAAGGAAGGTTGATAAAAGTAAGAGTGTCTGTGTCAGTATTATTAACTTACAAATGCATTCTTTTTGTGTTGTTTCAGTTTCACAAGTTTCTCAGTAAATTCACCAAAACATCACCGTGAAGTTATTAAGTCTGTTTAGCTGATTGGAGAGCTAGCTTCCGCAGCTAGTGGCTCCATGCCGACGACTTCTGTTTTGTTTGATCAGCCGTTTTACTGCCGACACCGTTTGACAACAGTTAAGGTATATAAATAACCATAAATGATAAATAACTCGTTTCACAACGTATACAGTATATCTGCGGCTTATAGTCCGGTGCGGCTAATATATGGAATTGTTTTTTATAAAAAATTATTTAGTGGGTGTGGCTTATCGTCTCTATAGTCTGTTAAATGTCTGTTTGGGCATCCCTGGTCTATACAGTACTGCCATCTAATGTGATAATAAAACGAGATATAACAACTGGACAGCACAGTTATCATGACCAGCTCATTTTAAAAATATATTATTTTATTATCAAACAACTAACATTTAATAGCGCACACTAAAGTACGGAAAATTGGTACAAACTTTGAGTCGCGGCATAGATTCCCAGATACCCAGATAGATTGGTACAGTATCGGTCTCAATGTAAACACTCTTGTCCGTGTTCATGATCTTTGCACACGTACATAAATGTAAACGGTTGTAGAAATGATCCGGATCAGCCTAAAAAAACCTCATAAAAGTACGAGTGTCTGTGTTAGTATTATTAACTTACAATGGCATTCTTTTTGTTTTGTTTCAGTTTCACAAATTCCTCAGTAAATTCACCAAAACGTCACCGCAGTTAGTTGGTCCACGCCGATGACTTATGTTTTGTTTGATCAGCCGTTTTACTGCCTTGTTACAGACACAGTTTGACAACAATTAAGGTATGTAAATAAACATTTATAAAATATTTCTGTGTAAATAACTCATTTCACAACGTATACAGTACATCTGCGGCTTATAGTCCGGTGCGGCTAATATATGGGGAAAAAATCTACAATTTAGTGGGTGTGGCTTATCGTCTCTATAGTCTGTTAAATATCTGTTTGGGCATCCCTGGTCTATACAGTACTGCCATCTTATGTCTTGCAAATGTGATAATAAAACAAGATATAACAACTGGACAGCACAGTTATCATGACCAGCTCATTTAAAAAATAAAAAACATAAAATTATTAACGCCCACAAAAGTACGGAAAATTGGTGCAAACGTTGAATCGCAGCATTGCTTTCCAGATACCGGGAATTGGTACTGTATCAGTCCCAATGTGAACACTCTTGTCGGTGATCATGATCTTTGCACACGTACGTAAACAGTCGTAGAAATGATCCGGATCAGCCTAAAAAAACTCATAAAATTACGAGTGTCTGTGTTAGTATTATTAACTTACAATGGCATTCTTTTTGTTTTGTTTCAATTTCACAAATTTCTCAGTAAATTCACCAAAACGTCACCGTGGAGTTATTGAGTCTGTTTAGCTGATTGGAGAGCTAGCTTCCGCAGTTAGTGGGTCCATGACGACGACTTCTGTTTTGTTTGATCAGCCGTTTTACTGCCGACACTGTTTGACAACAATTAAGGTATGTCAATAAACATAAATGATAAATAACTCATTTCACAACGTATACAGTATATCTGCGGCTAAAATATGAAAAAAAAATGCTTTCCTAAAATTTAGTGGGTGTGGCTTATTGTCTCTATAGTCTGTTAAATGTCTGTTTGGGCATCCCTGGTCTATACAGTACTGCCATCTAATGTGATAATAAAACGAGATATAACAACTGGACAGCACAGTTATCATGACCAGCTCATTTAAAAATATATATATATTTTATTATTAAACAATTAACATTCAGTAACACACACAAAAGTACGGAAAATTGGCACAAACTTTGAGTCGCGGCATCGATTCCCAGATACCAGGAATTGGTACTGTATCGGTCCCAATGAGAACATGATCTTTGCACACGTACATAAACGTAAACGGTCGAAGAAATTATCCGGATCAGCCTCAAAATGCACTTGAAGGAAGGAAGGTTGATGAAAGTACGAGTGTCTGTGTTAGTATTATTAACTTACAAATGCATTCTTTTTGTATTGTTTTAGTTTCACAGATTCCTCAGTAAATTCACCAAAACGTCACCGTGGAGTTATCGAGTCTGTTTAGCTGATTGGAGAGCTAGCTTCCGCAGCTAGTGGGTCCATGCCGACGACTTCTGTTTTGTTGGATCAGCCGTTTTACTGCCGACACCGTTTGACAACAATTAAGGTATGTCAATAAACATAAATGATAAATAACTCATTTCACAACGTATACAGTATATCTGCGGCTAAAATATGAAAAAAAAATGTTTTCCTAAAATTTAGTGGGTGTGGCTTATTGTCTCTATAGTCTGTTAAATGTCTGTTTGGGCATCCCTGGTCTATACAGTACTGCCATCTAATGTGATAATAAAACGAGATATAACAACTGGACAGCACAGTTATCATGACCAGCTCATTTAAAAATATATATATATATATTTTATTATTAAACAATTAACATTCAGTAACGCACACAAAAGTACGGAAAATTGGCACAAACTTTGAGTCGCGGCATCGATTCCCAGATACCGGAAATTGGTACTGTATCGGTCCCAATGAGAACATGATCTTTGCACACGTACATAAACGTAAACGGTCGTAGAAATGATCCGGATCAGCCTCAAAATGCACTTGAAGGAAGGAAGGTTGATAAAAGTACGAGTGTCTGTGTCAGTATTATTAACTTTCAAATGCATTGTTTTTGTATTGTTTTAGTTTCACAGATTCCTCAGTAAATTCACCAAAACATCACCGTGAAGTTATTAAGTCTGTTTAGCTGATTGGAGAGCTAGCTTCCGCAGCTAGTGGCCCCATGCCGACGACTTCTGTTTTGTTTGATCAGCCGTTTTACTGCCGACACCGTTTGACAACAGTTAAGGTATATAAATAACCATAAATGATAAATAACAAGTTTCACAACGTATACAGTATATCTGCGGCTTATAGTCCGGTGCGGCTAATATATGGATTTTTAAAAACATTTTTTTAATTTAGTGGGTGTGGCTTATCGTCTCTATAGTCTGTTAAATGTCTGTTTGGGCATCCCTGGTCTATACAGTACTGCCATCTAATGTGATAATAAAACGAGATATAACAACTGGACAGCACAGTTATCATGACCAGCTCATTTAAAAAAAATATTATTTTATCATCAAACAACTAGCATTTAATAGCGCACACTAAAGTACGGAAAAGTGGTACAAAGTTTGAGTCGCGGCATCGATTCCAAGATACCGGGAATTGGTACTGTATCGGTCCCAATGTGAACACTCTTGTCCGTGTTCATGATCTTTGCACACGTACATAAACGTAAACAGTTGTAGAAATGATCCGGATCAGCCTAAAAAAACCTCATAAAAGTACGAGTGTCTGTGTTAGTATTATTAACTTACAATGGCATTCTTTTTGTTTTGTTTCAGTTTCACAAATTCCTCAGTAAATTCACCAAAACGTCACCGCAGTTAGTGGGTCCACGCCGATGACTTATGTTTTGTTTGATCAGCCGTTTTACTGCCTTGTTACAGACACAGTTTGACAACAATTAAGGTATGTAAATAAACATTTATAAAATATTTCTGTGTAACTAACTCATTTCACAACGTATACAGTACATCTGCGGCTTATAGTCCGGTGCGGCTAATATATGGGGGAAAAAATCTACAATTTAGTGGGTGTGGCTTATCGTCTCTATAGTCTGTTAAATATCTGTTTGGGCATCCCTGGTCTATACAGTACTGCCATCTTATGTCTTGCAAATGTGATAATAAAACAAGATATAACAACTGGACAGCACAGTTATCATGACCAGCTCATTTAAAAAATTAAAAAATAAAAATTATTAACGCCCACAAAAGTACGGAAAATTGGTGCAAACTTTGAATCGCAGCATTGCTTTCCAGATACCGGGAATTGGTACTGTATCAGTCCCAATGTGAACACTTGTCTGTGTTCATGATCTTTGCACACGTACGTAAACAGTCGTAGAAATGATCCGGATCAGCCTAAAAAAACCTCATAAAAGTACGAGTGTCTGTGTTAGTATTATTAACTTACAATGGCATTCTTTTTGTTTTGTTTCAATTTCACAAATTTCTCAGTAAATTCACCAAAACGTCACCGTGAAGTTATTAAGTCTGTTCAGCTGATTGGAGAGCTAGCTTCCGCAGCTAGTGGGTCCATGCCGACGACTTCTGTTTTGTTTGATCAGCCGTTTTACTGCCGTGTTACAGACACCGTTTGACAGCAATATTAACCTCTTAAGGCCCAAGCTGTTTGTTTACATGCTTTTTTTTATTTCTCTTTGCTATTTGGGCTTATTGGACCTTAATTAGAATAACAACTAAGAAACATCTTTTGATATGATGTACTTAGTCCATAACTACACAAACGTGTACTTCATGTTTAGTGACTTGCTAATTCTTATTTTTACACTTTTTTTTTTCCAAATTCCATTGAATGTTATACTCTTCTGACACCACCAGATGGCAGTATAAATGTCCACATAAGTGGCCATAAGACCCCAATTCAGTAGTGTACACAATTTTTGTAAATAAGAGCTAATAGGTGCTGTCCACGCATGTGGCCACTAAGCCTTTATTAATTAAGGTATGTAAATAAACATTTATAAAATATTTCACAACGTATACAGTATATTTGCGGCTAATATATGGAAACTTTTTTTTTTTTTTTAATTTAGTGGTTGTGGCTTATCGTCTCTATAGTCTGTTAAATGTCTGTTTGGGCAACCCTGATGTGATAATAAACGACATATACAAACTGGACAGCACAGTTATCATGACCAGCTCATTAAAAAAAAATATATATATTTTATTACTAAACAACTAACATTTAGTAACACACACTAAAGTACGGAAAATTGAAATCAATTCCCAGATACCGGGAATTGGTACTGTATCGGTCCCAATGAGAACATGATCTTTGCACACGTACATAAACGGTCGTAGAAATGATCCGGATCAGCCTCGAAATGCACTTGAAGGAAGGAATGTTGATGAAAGAAATATGGCTTTTGAGAGAAGTGTTGTTGGGAGGAACATGTCTTCACTTTTATACGTGCTTGAGGATGACAGTTATTACTTGTCGTGAGGTCGTCAAACCAACGCACCTGCTTGAGGGAATCGTGGGGGGCGGAGTCTGGGCTAGCGTTGCGTTAGAGGAATTAATGTCTATCTCTAGTGCGCCGCGACAGACGATGGAAAGTTACGCTTTCCCGCCGCCGCCTGGCAAATCAGCCGTGTTAACGATCCAACAGCGACTCGTGCTCTCGTCAAATAGTCGGCCCTGATGAAAAAACGAAGAGCGGAAGGATTCATCACCCACTCTGGCGCACTTGTAATAGTTTACCACCGATCTATATCACACACACACACACACAATGTATAGTTAGACTTACATGGTAGAGAGACATGGCCGCCACTTAATGCTCCCTCCAGGCTGGAAAATAATCCAGCCAATGTTGGAGAACCTTCTATGTCAAGTCCTTCCACAAGTAGGTGGAAACAATTACCACTAAGTCCCAAAGTTACACGTGTTTTCATAGTCCATGTCAGCATCCCCACAATACATGTAACTCCTACAGTGCCAAAAGGACAACTACCAAACAAAATCAAGTATTTACAAAATGCAGGAATGAAAACAACACGTCTGCAGTTTAGAACTCCCCAATCCCTTCTATGGATGTTTACAAGCTACCTGCTCACAGGCTCCTCCCCCCACTGATCAGTTGACCTTAAATAGGCCACGCCCTCACACATCCCACCCACAGTGAATAATCGTTCCAGCCAATCTTGTACCATCTTTATTAACTCACTGTAAACATCATGTAATATACGTAGATGCACACATAACATTCTGTCTTACACACATGTATTCATACAGACATACATTTATTCATACATATATACATGTATTTATTCATACATACATTCAGTCATTTAAACATGTATCCATACATACATACATGTATTTAGTCATTCAATCAAACATTCAGTCATGCATACATTTATTCATACATGCATTCATTAATACATACATTTATTCATACATACATATATTTATTCATACATACATACATTTATTCCTACATACATTTATTCATACATACATATATTTATTCATACATGCATACATACATGTATTCATACATGCATTCATTAATACATACATTTATTCATACATACATATATTTATTCATACATACATACATTTATTCCTACATACATTTATTCATACATACATATATTTATTCATACATACATACATACATTTATTCATACATACATTCCTACATACATTTATTCATACATACATACATTCATTCATTCATTCAAAAATACATTTATTCATACATACATACATTTATTCATTCATACTTACATAAATGTATTCATTCATACATACAATTATTCATACATACAGAAATACATACATTTATTCATACATACATACATTTATTCATCCATCCATACATAAATGTATTCATTGATACATACATTTATTCATACATACATACATTTATTCATTCATACTTACATAAATGTATTCGTTCATACATACAATTATTCATACGTACAGAAATACATACATTTATTCATACATACATACATTTATTCATCCATACATACATAAATGTATTCATTGATACATACATTTATTCATACATACATACATTTATTCATACATACATATATTTATTCATACATGCATACATACATTTATTCATACATGCATTCGTTAATACATAGATTTATTCATACATACATATATTTATTCATACATACATACATTTATTCCTACATACATTCCTACATACATTTATTCATACATACATATATTTATTCATACATACATACATACATTTATTCATACATACATTCCTACATACATTTATTCATACATACATACATTCATTCATTCATTCATTCAAAAATACATTTATTCATACATACATACATACATTTATTCATTCATACTTACATAAATGTATTCATTCATGCATACAATTATTCATACATACAGAAATACATACATTTATTCATACATACATACATTTATTCATCCATACATACATAAATGTATTCATTGATACATACATTTATTCATACATACATACATTTATTCATTCATACTTACATAAATGTATTCATTCATACATACAATTATTCATACATACAGAAATACATACATTTATTCATACATACATACATTTATTCATCCATACATACATAAATGTATTCATTGATACATACATTTATTCATACATACATACATTTATTCATACATACATATATTTATTCATACATGCATACATACATTTATTCATACATGCATTCATTAATACATACATTTATTCATACATACATATATTTATTCATACATACATACATACATTGATTCATACATACATACATTCATTCATTCATTCAAAAATACATTTATTCATACATACATACATTTATTCATTCATACTTACATAAAAGTATTCATTCATACATACAATTATTCATACATACAGAAATACATACATTTATTCATACATACATACATACATTTATTCATTCATACATACATAAATGTATTCATTGATACATACATTTATTCATACATACATACATTTATTCATTCATACATACATAAATGTATTCATTCATACATACATTTATTCATACATACAGAAATACATACATTTATTCATACATACATACATTTATTCATTCATACATACATAAATGTATTCATTGATACATACATTTATTCATACATACATACATTTATTCATTCATACATACATAAATGTATTCATTCATACATACATTTATTCATACATACATACATACATACATTTATTCATACATACATTCCTACATACATTTATTCATACATACATACATTCATTCATTCATTCAAAAATACATTTATTCATACATACATACATTTATTCATTCATACTTACATAAATGTATTCATTCATACATACAATTATTCATACATACAGAAATACAAACATTTATTCATACATACATACATTTATTCATTCATATATACATAAATGTATTCATTGATACATACATTTATTCATACATACATACATTTATTCATTCATACATACATAAATGTATTCATTCATACATACATTTATTCATACATACAGAAATACATACATTTATTCATAAATATATACATGTATATATTCATACATGCATTCAGTCATTTAAACATGTATCCATACATACATACATGTATTTAGTCATTCAATCAAACATTCAGTCACACATACATACATTTATTCATACATGCATTATTAATACATACATTTATTCATACATACATATATTTATTCATACATACATACATTTATTCATACATACATACATTTATTCATCCATACATACATTTATTCATACATACATACATTTATTCATTCATACATACATAAATGTATTCATTGATACATACATTTATTCATTCATACATACATAAATGTATTCATTCATACATACATTTATTCATACATACATACATTTATTCATTCTTACAGAAATACATACATTTATTCATAAATATATACATGTATTTATTCATACATACATTCAGTCATTTAATCAAACATTCAGTCATACATACATACATTTATTCATACATGCATTCATTAATACATACATTTATTCATACATACATATATTTATTCATACATACATACATTTATTCATAAATACATTCCTACATACATTTATTCATACATACATACATTCATTCATTCATTCATTCAAAAATACATTTATTCATACATACATACATTTATTCATTCATACTTACATAAATGTATTCATTCATACATACAATTATTCATACATACATACATTTATTCATTCATACATACATAAATGTATTCATTCATACATTGATTTATTCATACATATATACATTTATTCATTCATACACACATAAATGTATTCATTCTTACATACATTTATTCATACATACAGAAACACATACATTTATTCATAAATATATACATGTATTTATTCATACATACATTCAGTCATTTAAACATGTATTCATACATACATACATGTATTTAGTCATTCAATCAAACATTCAGTCATACATACATACATTTATTCATACATGCATTCATTAATACATACATTTATTCATATATACATACATTTATTCATTCATACATACATAAATGTATTCATTGATACATACATTTATTCATTCATACATACATAAATGTATTCATTGATACATACATTTATTCATACATACATACATTTATTCATTCATACATACATAAATGTATTCATTGATACATACATTTATTCATTCATACATACATAAATGTATTCATTGATACATACATTTATTCATACATACATACATTTATTCATTCATACATACATAAATGTATTCATTGATACATACATTTATTCATACATACATACATTTATTCATACATACATACATAAATGTATTCATTGATACATACATTTATTCATACATATATACATTTATTCATTCATACATACATAAATGTATTCATTCATACATACATTTATTCATACATACAGAAATATTTATTTATTCATAAATATATACATGTATTTATTCATACATACATTCAGTCATTTAAACATGTATTCATACATACATACATGTATTTAGTCATTCAATCAAACATTTAGTCATACATACATACATACATTTATTCATACATGCATTCATTAATACATACATTTATTCATATATACATACATTTATTCATACATGCATACATTTATTCATTCATACATACATAAATGTATTCATTGATACATACATTTATTCATATATACATACATTTATTCATTCATACATACATAAATGTATTCATTGATACATACATTTATTCATTCATACATACATAAATGTATTCATTGATACATACATGTATTCATATATACATACATGTATTCATATATACATACATTATTCATACATACATACATTTATTCATTCATACATACATAAATGTATTCATTGATACATACATTTATTCATTTATACATACATAAATGTATTCATTGATACATACATTTATTCATACATACATACATTTATTCATTCATACATACATAAATGTATTCATTGATACATACATTTATTCATATATACATACAATTATTCATTCATACATACATAAATGTATTCATTGATACATACATTTATTCATTCATACATACATAAATGTATTCATTGATACATACATGTATTCATATATACATACATTTATTCATACATACATACATTTATTCATTCATACATACATTTATTCATTCATACATACATAAATGTATTCAGTGATACATACATTTATTCATACATACATACATTTATTCATTCATACATACATAAATGTATTCATTGATACATACATTTATTCATATATACATACATTTATTCATACATACATACATTTATTCATTCATACATACATAAATGTATTCATTGATACATACATTTATTCATTCATACATACATAAATGTATTCATTGATACATATATTTATTCATAAATATATACATTTATTCATTCATACATACATAAATGTATTCATTCATACATACATTTATTCATACATACAGAAATACATACATTTATTCATAAATATATACATGTATTTATTCATACATACATTCAGTCATTTAAACATGTATTCATACGTACATGTATTTAGTCATTCAATCAAACATTCAGTCATACATACATACATTTATTCATACATGCATTCATTAATACATACATATATTTATTCATACATACATACATTTATTCATACATACATTCCTACATACATGTATACATACATACATACATTCATTCATACAAAAATACATTTATTCATACATACATACATTTATTCATTCATACTTACATAAATGTATTCATTCATACATACAATTTTTCATACATACAGAAATACATACATTTATTCATACATACATAAATTTATTCATTCATACATACATAAATGTATTCATTCATACATACATTAATTCATACATACATACATTTATTCATTCATACACACATAAATGTATTCATTCTTACATACATTTATTCATACATACATTTATTCATACATACAGAAATACATACATTTATTCATACATACATACATGTATTTATTCATACATACATTCAGTCATTTAAACATGTATCCATACATGCATACATGTATTTAGTCATTTAATCAAACATTCAGTCATACATACATACATACATTTATTCATACATGCATTCATTAATACATACATTTATTCATACATACATACATTTATTCCTACATACATTCCTACATACATTTATTCATACATACATATATTTATTCATACATACATACATATATTTATTCATACATACATACATACATTTATTCATACATGCATTCATTAATACATACATTTATTCATACATACATATATTTATTCATACATACATACATTTATTCCTACATACATTCCTACATACATTTATTCATACATACATACATTCATTCATTCATTCAAAAATACATTTATTCATACATACATACATTTATTCATTCATACTTACATAAATGTATTCATTCATACATACAATTATTCATACATACAGAAATACATACATTTACTCATACATACATACATTTATTCATTCATACATACATAAATGTATTCATTGATACATACATTTATTCATACATACATACATGTATTCATTCATACTTACATAAATGTATGCATTCATACATACAATTATTCATACATACAGAAATACATACATTTATTCATACATACATACATTTATTCATTCATACATACATAAATGTATTCATTGATACATACATTTATTCATACATACATACATGTATTCATTCATACATACATAAATGTATTCATTCATACATGCATTTATTCATACATACAGAAATACATACATTTATTCATAAATATATACATGTATATATTCATACATACATTCAGTCATTTAAACATGTATTCATACATACATACATGTATTTAGTCATTCAATCAAACATTCAGTCATACATACATACATTTATTCATACATGCATTATTAATACATACATTTATTCATACATAGATATATTTATTCATACATACATACATTTATTCATACATACATACATTTATTCATTCATACATACATAAATGTATTCATTCATACATACATTTATTCATACATACATACATTTATTCATTCATACATACATAAATGTATTCATTGATACATACATTTATTCATACATATATACATTTATTCATTCATACATACATAAATGTATTCATTCATACATACAATTATTCATACATACAGAAATACATACATTTATTCATACATACATACATGTATTCATTCATACATACATAAATGTATTCATTGATACATACATTTATTCATACATACATACATTTATTCATTCATACATACATAAATGTATTCATTCATACATACATTTATTCATACTTACAGAAATACATACATTTATTCATAAATATATACATGTATTTATTCATACATATATTCAGTCATTTAAACATGTATCCATACATACATACACGTATTTAGTCATTTAATCAAACATTCAGTCATACATACATACATTTATTCATACATGCATATATTTATTCATACATACATACATTTATTCATACATACATTCCTACATACATTTATTCATACATACATACATTCATTCATTCATTCAAAAATACATTTATTCATACATACATACATTTATTCATTCATACATACAATTATTCATACATACAGAAATACATACATTTATTCATACATACATACATTTATTCATTCATACATACATAAATATATTCATTGATACATACATTTATTCATACATACATACATACATTTATTCATTCATACATACATAAATGTATTCATTCATACATACATTTATTCATACATACAGTAATACATACATTTATTCATAAATATATACATGTATTTATTCATACATACATTCAGTCATTTAAACATGTATTCATACATACATACATGTATTTAGTCATTCAATCAAACATTCTGTCATACATACATACATTTATTCATACATGCATTCATTAATACATACATTTATTCATACATACATATATTTATTCATACATACATACATTTATTCATTTATACATACATAAATGTATTCATTGATACATACATTTATTCATACATATATACATTTATTCATTCATACATACATAAATGTATTCATTGATACATACATTTATTCATACATACAGAAATACATACATTCATTCATAAATATATACATGTATTTATTCATACATACATTCAGTCATTTAAACATGTATTCATACATACATGCATGTATTTAGTCATTCAATCAAACATTCAGTCATACATACATACATTTATTCATACATGCATTCATTAATACATACATTTATTCATACATACATATATTTATTCATACATACATACATTTATTCATACATACATACATTTATTCATTCATACATACATAAATGTATTCATTGATACATACATTTATTCATAAATACATACATGTATTCATTCATACATACATAAATGTATTCATTCATACATACATTTATTCATACATACAGAAATACATACATTTATTCATAAATATATACATGTATTTATTCATACATACATTCAGTCATTTAAACATGTATTCATACATACATACATGTATTTAGTCATTCAATCAAACATTCAGTCATACATACATACATTTATTCATACTTTCATTCATTAATACATACATTTATTCATACATACATATATTTATTCATACATACATACATTTATTCATACATACATTCCTACATACATTTATTCATACATACATACATACATTCATTCATTCATTCATTCAAAAATACATTTATTCATACATACATACATTTATTCATTCATACATACATAAATGTATTCATTCATACATAGATTTATTCATACATATATACATTTATTCATTCATACACACATAAATGTATTCATTCTTACATACATTTATTCATACATACAGAAATACATACATTTATTCATAAATATATGCATGTATTTATTCATACATACATTCAGTCATTTAAACATGTATTCATACATACATACATGTATTTAGTCATTCAATCAAACATTCAGTCATACATACATACATACATACATTTATTCATACATGCATTCATTAATACATACATTTATTCATACATACATACATTTATTCAAACATACATTCATTCATTCATACATACATACATTCCCACATACATACATGTATTCATACATATGTACATTTATTCATTCATACATTTATTGATATATACATTTATTCATTCATACATACATAAATATATTCATTCATACATACATACATACATTCATACATACATTTATTCATTCATACATACATACATAAATATATTCATTCATACATTCATTCATACATACATACATTCATACATACATGTATTCATTCATACATACATACATAAATATATTCATTCATACATTTATTCATACACACATTTATTCATACATATATACATGTATTTATTCATACATACATTCAGTCATTTAAACATGTATACATACATACATACATGTATTTAGTCATTCAATCAAACATTCAGTCATACACACATACATACATACATTTATTCATACATGCATTCATTCATACATACATTTATTCATACATACCGAAATACATACATTTATTCATACATATATACATGTATTTATTCATACATACATTCAGTCATTCAAACATGTATTCATACATACATACATGTATTTAGTCATTCAATCAAACATTCAGTCATACATACATACATTTATTCATACATGCATTCATTAATACATAAATGTATTCATTAATACATACATTTATTCATACATACATACATTTATCAATCAATCAATCAATGTTTATTTATATAGCCCTAAATCACAAGTGTCTCATACATACATTCCTTCAAAAATGTATTCATACATACATACATTTATTCAAACATGCATTCATTCATTCATACATACATACATTCACACATACATTCACACATACATACATGTATTCATACATTCATATATATGTACATTTATTCATTCATACATTTATTGATACATACATTTATTCATTCATACATACATAAATATATTCATTCATACATACATTTATTCATTCATACATACATAAATATATTCATTCATACATACATTTATTCATACATACATTTATTCATACATACAGAAATACATACATTTATTCAGACATATATACATGTATTTATTCATACATATATGCATGTATTTATTCATATATACATTCAGTCATTTAAACATGTATCCATACATACATACATGTATTTAGTCATTCAATCAAACATTCAGTCATACATACATACATACATACATTTATTCATACATGCATTCATTCATACATACATTTATTCATACATACAGAAATACATACATTTATTCATAAATATATACATGTATTTATTCATACATACATTCAGTCATTTAAACATGTATTCATACATACATACATGTATTTAGTCATTCAATCAAACATTCAGTCATACATACATACATTTATTCATACATGCATTCATTAATACATACATTTATTCATATATACATACATTTATTCATACATACATACATTTATTCCTACATACATTCCTACATACATTTATTCATTCATACATAAATGTATTCATTGATACATACATTTATTCATATATACATACATTTATTCATACATACATACATTTATTCATTCATGCATACATAAATGTATTCATTGATACATACATTTATTCATTCATACATACATAAATGTATTCATTGATACATACATTTATTCATACATACATACATTTATTCATTCATACATACATAAATGTATTCATTGATACATACATGTATTCATACATATATACATTTATTCATTCATACATACATAAATGTATTCATTCATACATACATTTATTCATACATACATTTATTCATAAATATATACATGTATTTATTTATACATACATTCAGTCATTTAAACATGTATTCATACATACATGCATGTATTTAGTCATTCAATCAAACATTCAGTCATACATACATACATTTATTCATACATGCATTCATTAATACATACATATATTTATTCATACATACATTCCTACATACATTTATTTATACATACATTCAAAAATAAATGTATTCATACATACATACATTTATTCATTCATACTTACATAAAATTATTCATTCATACATACAATTATTCATACATACAGAAATACATACATTTATTCATACATACAGAAATGTATTCATTCATACATACATAAATGTATTCATTCATACATACATTTATTCATACATACATACATTTATTCATTCATACACACATAAATGTATTCATTCTTACATACATTTATTCATACATACAAAAATACATACATTTATTCATAAATATATACATGTATTTATTAATACATACATTCAGTCATTTAAACATGTATTCATACATACATACATGTATTTAGTCATTCAATCAAACATTCTGTCATACATACATACATTTATTCATACATGCATTCATTAATACATACATTTATTCATACATACATATATTTATTCATACATACATACATTTATTCATTTATACATACATAAATGTATTCATTGATACATACATTTATTCATACATATATACATTTATTCATTCATACATACATAAATGTATTCATTCATACATACATTTATTCATACGTACAGAAATACATACATTTATTCATAAATATATACATGTATTTATTCATACATACATTCAGTCATTTAAACATGTATTCATACATACATGCATGTATTTAGTCATTCAATCAAACATTCAGTCATGCATACATACATTTATTCATACATGCATTCATTAATACATACATTTATTCATACATACATATATTTTTTCATACATACATACATTTATTCATACATACATACATTTATTCATTCATACATACATAAATGTATTCATTGATACATACATTTATTCATAAATACATACATTTATTCATTCATACATACATAAATGTATTCATTCATACATACATTTATTCATACATACAGAAATACATACATTTATTCATAAATATATACATGTATTTATTCATACATACATTCAGTCATTTAAACATGTATTCATACATACATACATGTATTTAGTCATTCAATCAAACATTCAGTCATACATACATACATTTATTCATACATGCATTCATTAATACATACATTTATTCATACATACATATATTTATTCATACATACATACATTTATTCATACATACATTCCTACATACATTTATTCATACATACATACATTCATTCATTCATTAAAAAATACATTTATTCATACATACATACATTTATTCATTCATACATACATAAATGTATTCATTCATACATAGATTTATTCATACATATATACATTTATTCATTCATACACACATACATGTATTCATTCTTACATACATTTATTCATACATACAGAAATACATACATTTATTCATAAATATATGCATGTATTTATTCATACATACATTCAGTCATTTAAACATGTATTCATACATACATACATGTATTTAGTAATTCAATCAAACATTCAGTCATACATACATACATACATACATACATACATTTATTCATACATGCATTCATTAATACATACATTTATTCATACATACATACATTTATTCAAACATACATTCATTCATTCATACATACATACATTCACACATACATACATGTATTCATACATATGTACATTTATTCATTCATACATTTATTGATATATACATTTATTCATTCATACATACATAAATATATTCATTCATACATACATACATACATTCATACATACATTTATTCATTCATACATACATACATGAATATATTCATTCATACATTCATTCATACATACATACATTCATACATACATTTATTCATTCATACATACATACATAAATATATTCATTCATACATTTATTCATACACACATTTATTCATACATATATACATGTATTTATTCATATATACATTCAGTCATTTAAACATGTATCCATACATACATACATATATTTAGTCATTCAATCAAACATTCAGTCATACACACATACATACATACATTTATTCATACATGCATTCATTCATACATACATTTATTCATACATACCGAAATACATACATTTATTCATACATATATACATGTATTTATTCATACATACATTCAGTCATTCAAACATGTATTCATACATACATACATGTATTTAGTCATTCAATCAAACATTCAGTCATACATACATACATTTATTCATACATGCATTCATTAATACATACATGTATTCATTAATACATACATTTATTCATACATACATACATTTATCAATCAATCAATCAATGTTTATTTATATAGCCCTAAATCACAAGTGTCTCATACATACATTCCTTCATACATGTATTCATACATACATACATTTATTCAAACATGCATTCATTCATTCATACATGCATACATTCACACATACATTCACACATACATACATGTATTCATACATTCATATATATGTACATTTATTCATTCATACATTTATTGATACATACATTTATTCATTCATACATACATAAATATATTCATTCATACATACATTCATACATACATTTATTCATTCATACATACATAAATATATTCATTCATACATACATTTATTCATACATACATTTATTCATACATACAGAAATACATACATTTATTCAGACATATATACATGTATTTATTCATACATATATGCATGTATTTATTCATATATACATTCAGTCATTTAAACATGTATCCATACATACATACATGTATTTAGTCATTCAATCAAACATTCAGTCATACACACATACATACATACATTTATTCATACATGCATTCATTCATACATACATTTATTCATACATACAGAAATACATACATTTATTCATAAATATATACATGTATTTATTCATACATACATTCAGTCATTTAAACATGTATTCATACATACATACATGTATTTAGTCATTCAATCAAACATTCAGTCATACACACATACATACATACATTTATTCATACATGCATTCATTCATACATACATTTATTCTTACATATATACATGTATTTATTCATACATACATTCAGTCATTTAAACATGTATTCATACATACATACATGTATTTAGTCATTCAATCAAACATTCAGTCATACATGCATACATTTATTCATACATGCATTCATTAATACATACATGTATTCATTAATACATACATTTATTCATACATACATACATTTAGTCATACATACATTCCTTCATACATTTATTCATACATACATACATTTATTCAAACATGCATTCATTCATTCATACATACATTCACACATACATACATGTATTCATACATTCATATATATGTACATTTATTCATTCATACATTTATTGATACATACATTTATTCATTCATACATACATAAATATATTCATTCATACATACATTCATTCATACATTTATTCATTCATACATACATAAATATATTCATTCATACATACATTCATTCATACATTTATTCATTCATACATACATAAATATATTCATTCATACATACATTTATTCATACATACATTTATTCATACATACAGAAATACATACATTTATTCAGACATATATACATGTATTTATTCATACATACATTCAGTCATTTAAACATGTATTCATACATACATACATACATACATGTATTTAGTCATTCAATCAAACATTCAGTCATACATACATACATTTATTCATACATGCATTCATTAATACATACATGTATTCATTAATACATACATTTTTTCATACATACATACATTTAGTCATACATACATTCCTTCATACATTTATTCATACATACATACATTTATTCAAACATGCATTCATTCATTCATACATACATACATTCACACATACATACATGTATTCATACATTCATATATATTTACATTTATTCATTCATACATTTATTGATACATACATTTATTCATTCACATACATAAATATATTCATTCATACATACATTCATTCATACATAAATATATTCATTCATACATACATTCATTCATACATTTATTCATTCATACATACATAAATATATTCATTCATACATACATTTATTCATACATACAGAAAAACATACATTTGTTCATACATATATGCATGTATTTATTCATATATACATTCAGTCATTTAGACATGTATCCATACATACATACATGTATTTAGTCATTCAATCAAACATTCAGTCATACATACATACATACATACATACATTTATTCATACATGCATTCATTCATACATGCATTCATTCATACATACAGAAATACATACATTAATTCATACATGCATTAATTCATACATACATACATACATACATACATACATACATGTATTCATACATACATACATACATACATACATGTATTTAGTCATTCAATCAAACATTCAGTCATACATACATACATTTATTCATACATGCATTCATTAATACATACATGCATTCATTAATACATACATTTATTCATACATACATACATTTAGTCATACATACATAAATATATTCATTCATACATACCTTCATTCATACATTTATTCATTCATACATACATAAATATATTCATTCATACATACAATTATTCATACATACATCTATTCATACATACATAAATACATACATTTATTCATACATATATACATGTATTTATTCATACATATATGCATGTATTTATTCATATATACATTCAGTCATTTAGACATGTATCCATACATACATACATGTATTTAGTCATTCAATCAAACATTCAGTCATACATACATTTATTCATACATGCATTTATTCATACATACATTTATTCATACATACAGAAATACATACATTTATTCATACATACAGAAATACATACATTTATTCATACATGCATTAATTCATACATACATACATTTATTCATACATGCATTAATTCATACATACATACATACATTTATTCATACATATTCAGTTAGGTCCATAAATATTTGGACATTGACACAATTTTCAGTATTCCAGCTCTGTACAACACCACAATGGATGTGAAATGAAACAATCAACATGTGCTTTAAGTGCAGACTTTGAGCTTTAATTTGAGGGTATTTACATCCAAATCAGGTGAACGGTGTAGGAATTACAACACATTTTATATGTGCCTTCCACTTTTTAAGGGACCAAAAGTAATTGGACAAACTAACATAATCATGAATCAAATTGTCACTTTTTAATACTTTGTTGCAAATCCTTTGCAGTCAATGACAGCCTGAAGTGTGGAACCCATAGACATCACCAGACGCTGGGTTTGGTTCCTGGTGATGCTCTGGTGGCATTTTCCCTTCAGTTTTGTCTTCAGCAAGGGAAATGCATGCTCAATGGGATTCAGGTCAGGTGATTGACTTGGCCATTGCAGAACATTCCACTTCTTTGTAGGGATGATGTTTGATAAGGAATTATCGAGTTCGAGCCTATTATCGAATCCTCTTATCGAACCCATTCCTTATCGATTCTCTTATCGAGTCCAGATAGGTTGTTGTATATGGAAAAAAACACACAATATTTGGTTTAACAAAAGCTCACTTTTATTATATAATAAAAAAATTAAATCTAATAAATAAATAAATATTGACTGTTACCCCCCTAAAAAAATAAAATAAAATAAATAAATATTGACTGTTGTTACCCAAAGTATATTAAGTGGGATTTTTCAGAGAAACAAATATATACAGTAACACAAAAACAACCTGTCTCTGTGATCACTATAGGTGTATAAATAATAATATAGTGTTAAATAAAATCAGTCCCTTGGGCACAAAACTGAAAATAATACAGCTCTCCAAAAAGTGCACTCCTGCTGCTATTTGACATAACTGTTTGTTATGAGGCTTTGACATTTTTGCACTTTATTTCTTTATTGAAAGAACATTCTATGAGGAGAAAAGTTGTTTGCAAATGTGGTTACAATGCTAATAAATGAAAAGTTCAAGCTAAAAAAAAGAAATACACTTTATTGAGTTAACATTATTTCTTTATGGGGGAAAAATGTTATGAGCTAGAGCGGGGGTCGGCAACCCGCGGCTCTAGAGCCGTATGCGGCTCTTTAGCGCCGCCCTAGTGGCTCTCTGAAGCTTTTTAAAAAATGTATGAAAAATGGAAAAAGATAAGGGGAAAAAATATATATTTTTTGTTTTAATATGGTTTCTGTAGGAGGACAAACCTCCCTAATTGTTATAAATCACACTGTTTGTATTAAACATGCTTCACTGATTCCAGTATTTGGCGAGCGCCGTTTTGTCCTACTTATTTTGGCGGTCCTTGAACTCACCGTATAGTTTGTTTACATGTATAACTTTCTCCGACTTTCTAGGACGTGTTTTATGCCACTTCTTTTTCTGTCTCATTTTGTCCACCACACTTTTAACGTTGTGCGTGAATGCACAAAGGTGAGTTTTGTTGATGTTATTGACTTGTGTGGAGTGCTAATCAGACATATTTGGTCACTGCATGACTGCAAGCTAATCGATGCTAACATGCTATTTAGGCTAGCTATATGTACATATTGCATCATTATGCCTCATTTGTAGCTGTATTTGAGCTCATTTAGTTTCCTTTAAGTCATCTCAATTCAATGTATATCTCATGACACACTATCTGTATGTAATATGGCTTTTAATTTGTTGCGGCTCCAGACAAATTTGTTTTTGTATTTTTGCTCCAATATGGTTCTTTCAACATTTTGGGTTGCCGACCCCTGAGCTAGAGAATATAACAACTACACTACCCAGCATGCAACGGGAGTGACGAGCATGCGCGGTAGCCCTGAAAAGTGTTGCATGTTGCCACGCTGTGAAAGTAAACGTCAAGAACTCAGCCAACACGCCTCGTCTGCATTATTTATAATTAGACAGACAAGAAAAGACAAACAAAAGTTAAAAAAAAGGAGATGTGTTGTATATATATATATGTACGTGCTGCGGTTGTTTTAAGAACGTTGCGACAGCTGCCGTAAAGGAGGTGCGTTGCTATGTTTCCGGTTGGTCGTAAAAGTGTTGGTCATGTGTTTTACCCTGCTCAAATCTCTCAGTAAAGTTATTCGATGGATTATAGCTTTTGTTTTGAACTTTATTACACCTTGGAGCGCTTTTTCCCGTCCATTGTTTTCCTGCTTTCGCTATCTGCGCCTAATGACTGAGCTACGTGACGTCATTTCTTGTGATGTCCCACGGAGCATTTCTGGTCGGGACGGGATTCGAATAAAGAATCAACTCTTTTCCTTTACTATAGTGGTCTCGATAACGGGTACCGGTTCTCAAAAAGGGATTCGAGTCCGAGGACTCGGTTCTTTTCTTATCAAACAACCGGGAAAACCGGTTTCGAGTATCATCCCTACTTCTTTGCCTTAAAAAACTATTTGGTTGCTTTCGCAGTATGCTTGGGGTCATTGTCCGTCTGCATTGTGAAGCGCCGTCCAATGACTTTTGAAGCATTTGGCTGAATATGAGCAGATAATATTGCCCCAAACACTTCAGAATTCATTCTGCTGCTTTTGTCAGCTGTCACATCATCAATAAATATAAGAGATCCAGTTCCACTGGCATTCCACTACCACCACCATGCTTCACTGATGAGCTGGGGCCGTACTTATCAAGCTTCTTAGAATGACTCCTAAGAAGTCTGCTAAGAGTTGACTTAAGAGTAAATAAATTATTCGCTGAAAGCTGCACTTAAAAGTTAGTTATCAAGCGTCTTACTCACACTTTCAGCGAAGTGTAGGACTGAATCTTGAGTGTCACACTCAGAGCTGAATTACGACATTACTATGTGCCGTAAACGGAATTTTAGGTGACGTCATTTCTGTGTCCATAGAAATGACCAATCACGGAAGGGAATCCGTTGTCTAAGAATAAAGAAATATCTTGGAAATATTTAAGTGGACAATGGGAGTGTATATTTTGACAATAAACTACAAAATAATACAAAACAAACTAGTCCCCGCCGCCACTCACGCTACCGCTCCCTCTCTTCTATCGCCCACACACTCACTGACGTCACTCACCTCACGGCCACACACATACGCTACTGTCATAACATTTTCTTTCCAATTCATTAATTAGGCAACTAATTTGAAACTGGTGTGGGTGGCTCTATATATATACTAGCCCACTGCAGACACATGCAGAAATCAACAAGGAATCGAAAAGTATTAAATCTGTGACAAAAATAATATCCGCTCTGTCTAAACGATACCGTTTGATCAGCTGCTCGTCATCAAAAAAAACAACAACATTGTTCCGTTCCCTGAACGTTGGCGCACGTCTCTCTCGCCTCAGTGCCATCCCCTGCTGGCAACTCCTAACCACTTAAGACACCTCTGAAGGTCTCTTAAATATCGTGGAGAGTAGGAGTGATTCTTAGACTTAAGAACGTTGATAAAAAGCTTTTATTCTTAAGTTTGAGAGTAGGACTAAATATCGCAAATTCTCAGGACTTAAGTGTAAAATGGCACTCTAAGAAGCTTGATAAGTACGGCCCCTGGTATGCTTTTGGATCTTGAGCAGTTCCTTCCCTCCTCCATACTCTTCTCTTTCCATCATTCTGCTACAAGTTGATCTTTGTCTCATCTGTCCATAAGATGTTGTTCCAGAACTGCACAGGCTCTTTTACATGTTTACAAATGAATATACCACACTTGAAATGACATCTAGGCCTTTTATCTGCTCTTTGTAAATGAAATAAATGAAGAAAAAAACAAAACAAGGGAATAACACACACCTGGCCATGGAACAGCTGAGTAGCCAATTGTCCAATTACTTTTGGTCCCTTAAAAAGTGGAAGGCACATATAAAATGTGTTGTAATTCCTACACCGTTCACCTGATTTGGATGTAAATACCCTCAAATTAAAGCTCAAAGTCTGCACTTAAAGTACATGTTGATTGTTTCATTTCACATCCATTGTGGTGTTGTACAGAGCTGGAATACTGAACATTGTGTCAATGTCCAAATATTTATGGACCTAACTGTATACATGTATTTATTCATACATACATTCAGTCATTTAAACATGTATCCATACATACATACATGTATTTAGTCATTCAATCAAACATTCAGTCATACATACATACATTTATTCATACATGCATTCATTCATACATACATTTATTCATACATAAATACATTTATTCCTACATACATTTATTCATACATAAATACATTCATTCATACATACATTTATTCATACATACATACATTCATTCATACATACATTTATTCATTCACACATACATTTATTCATACATACATATATTTATTCATTCATACACACATAAATGTATTCATTCTTACATACATTTATTCATACATACAGAAATACATACATTTATTCATACATATATACATGTATTTATTCATACATACATTCAGTCATTTAAACATGTATTCATACATACATACATGTATTTAGTCATTCAATCAAACATTCAGTCATACATACATACATTTATTCATACATGCATTCATTCATACATACATTTATTCATACATAAATACATTTATTCATACATACATTCCTACATACATTTATTCATACATACATACATTCATTCATACATACATTTATTCATACATACATACATTCATTCATACATACATTTATTCATTCACACATACATTTATTCATACATACATATATTTATTCATTCATACACACATAAATGTATTCATTCTTACATACATTTATTCATACATACAGAAATACATACATTTATTCATACATATATACATGTATTTATTCATACATACATTCAGTCATTTAAACATGTATTCATACATACATACATGTATTTAGTCATTCAATCAAACATTCAGTCATACATACATACATTTATTCATACATGCATTCATTCATACATACATTTATTCATACATGAATACATTTATTCATACATACATTCCTACATACATTTATTCATACATACATACATTCATTCATACATACATTTATTCATACAAACATACATTCATTCATACATACATTTATTCATTCATACATATATTTATTCATTCATACACACATAAATGTATTCATTCTTACATACATTTATTCATACATACATACATTCATTCATACATACATTTATTCATACATACATACATTCATTCATACATACATTTATTCATTCACACATACATTTATTCATACATACATATATTTATTCATTCATACACACATAAATGTATTCATTCTTACATACATTTATTCATACATACAGAAATACATACATTTATTCATACATATATACATGTATTTATTCATACATACATTCAGTCATTTAAACATGTATTCATACATACATACATGTATTTAGTCATTCAATCAAACATTCAGTCATACATACATACATTTATTCATACATGCATTCATTCATACATACATTTATTCATACATAAATACATTTATTCATACATACATTCCTACATACATTTATTCATACATACATACATTCATTCATACATACATTTATTCATACATACATACATTCATTCATACATACATTTATTCATTCACACATACATTTATTCATACATACATACATATATTTATTCATTCATACACACATAAATGTATTCATTCTTACATACATTTATTCATACATACAGAAATACATACATTTATTCATACATATATACATGTATTTATTCATACATACATTCAGTCATTTAAACATGTATTCATACATACATACATGTATTTAGTCATTCAATCAAACATTCAGTCATACATACATACATTTATTCATACATGCATTTATTCATACATACATTTATTCATACATAAATACATTTATTCATACATACAGTCCTACAAACATTTATTCATACATACATACATTCATTCATACATACATTTATTCATACATACATACATTCATTCATTCACACATACATTTATTCATACATACATACATACATACATACATACATTCATTCATACATACATACATTCATTCATACATACATTATTCATTCACACATACATTTATTCATACATACATACATACATACATTTATTTATACATACAGAAATGTATTTATTCATACATACATACATATATTCATTCATACAAACATTTATTCATACATCCATTCATTCATACATACAGAAATACATACATTTATTCATACATATATACATGTATTTATTCATACATATATTCAGTCATTTAAACATGTATTCATACATACATACATGTATTTAGTCATTCAATCAAACATTCAGTCATACATACATACATAAATACATGCATACATTTATTCATATATGCATTCATTCATACATACATTTATTCATACATACAGAAATACATACATTTATTCATACATGCATTAATTCATACATACATACATACATTTATTCATAAATATATACATGTATTTATTCATACATACATTCAGTCATTTAAACATGTATCCATACATACATACATGTATTTAGTCATTCAATCAAGCATTCAGTCATACATACATTTATTCATACATGCATTCATTCATACATACATTTATTCATACATAAATACATTTATTCATACATACATTCCTACATACATTTATTCATACATACATACATTCATTCATGCATACATTTATTCATTCACACATACATTTATTCATACACACATATATGTATTCATTCATACACATAAATGTATTCATTCTTACATACATTTATTCATACATACAGAAATACATACATTTATTCATACATATATACATGTATTTATTCATACATACATTCAGTCATTTAAACATGTATTCATACATACATACATGTATTTAGTCATTCAATCAAACATTCAGTCATACATACATACATTTATTCATACATGCATTCATTCATACATACATTTATTCATACATAAATACATTTATTCATACATACATTCCTACATACATTTATTCATACATACATACATTCATTCATACATACATTTATTCATACATACATACATTCATTCATGCATACATTTATTCATTCACACATACATTTATTCATACATACACATATTTATTCATTCATACACACATAAATGTATTCATTCTTACATACATTTATTCATACATACAGAAATACATACATTTATTCATACATATATACATGTATTTATTCATACATACATTCAGTCATTTAAACATGTATTCATACATACATACATGTATTTAGTCATTCAATCAAACATTCAGTCATACATACATACATTTATTCATACATGCATTCATTCATACATACATTTATTCATACATAAATAAATGTATTCATACATACAGTCCTACATACATTTATTCATACATACATACATTCATTCATACATACATTTATTCATACACGCATTCATTCATACATACATTTATTCATACATAAATACATTTATTCATACATACATTCCTACATACATTTATTCATACATACATACATTCATTCATACATACATTTATTCATACATACATACATTCATTCATACATACATGTATTCATTCACACATACATTTATTCATACATACATATATTTATTCATTCATACACACATAAATGTATTCATTCTTACATACATTTATTCATACATACAGAAATACATACATTTATTCATACATATATACATGTATTTATTCATACATACATTCAGTCATTTAAACATGTATTCATACATACATACATGTATTTAGTCATTCAATCAAACATTCAGTCATACATACATACATTTATTCATACATGCATTCATTCATACATACATTTATTCATACATAAATACATTTATTCATACATACATTCCTACATACATTTATTCATACATACATACATTCATTCATACATACATTTATTCATACATACATACATTCATTCATACATACATATATTCATTCACACATACATTTATTCATACATACATATATTTATTCATTCATACACACATAAATGTATTCATTCTTACATACATTTATTCATACATACAGAAATACATACATTTATTCATACATATATACATGTATTTATTCATACATACATTCAGTCATTTAAACATGTATTCATACATACATACATGTATTTAGTCATTCAATCAAACATTCAGTCATACATACATACATTTATTCATACATGCATTCATTCATACATACATTTATTCATACATAAATACATTTATTCATACATACATTCCTACATACATTTATTCATACATACATACATTCATTCATACATACATTTATTCATACATACATACATTCATTCATACATACATTTATTCATTCACACATACATTTATTCATACATACATATATTTATTCATTCATACACATATAAATGTATTCATTCTTACATACATTTATTCATACATACAGAAATACATACATTTATTCATACATATATACATGTATTTATTCATACATACATTCAGTCATTTAAACATGTATTCATACATACATACATACATGTATTTAGTCATTCAATCAAACATTCTGTCATACATACATGCATTCATTCATACATGCATTCATTCATACATACATTTATTCATACATAAATACATTTATTCATACATACATTCCTACATACATTTATTCATACATACATACATTCATTCATACATACATTTATTCATACATACATACATTCATTCACACATACATTTATTCATTCACACATACATTTATTCATACATACATATATTTATTCATTCATACACACATAAATGTATTCATTCTTACATACATTTATTCATACATACATAAATACATACATTTATTCATACATATATATGTATTTATTCATACATACATTCAGTCATTTAAACATGTATTCATACATACATACATACATGTATTTAGTCATTCAATCAAACATTCAGTCATACATACATACATTTATTCATACATGCATTCATTCATACATACATTTATTCATACATAAATACATTTATTCATACATACATTCCTACATACATTTATTCATACATACATACATTCATTCATACATACCTTTATTCATACATACATACATTCATGCATACATTCATTCATACATACATTTATTCATTCACACATACATTTATTCATACATACATATATTTATTCATTCATACACACATAAATGTATTCATTCTTACATACATTTATTCATACATACAGAAATACATACATTTATTCATACATATATTTATTCATACATACATTCAGTCATTTAAACATGTATTCATACATACATACATGTATTTAGTCATTCAATCAAACATTCAGTCATACATACATACATTTATTCATACATGCATTCATTCATACATACATTTATTCATACATAAATACATTTATTCATACATACATTCCTACATACATTTATTCATACATACATACATTCATACATACATTTATTCATACATACATACATTCATTCATACATACATTTATTCATTCACACATACATTTATTCATACATACATACATTCATTCATACATACATACATTCATTCATACATACATTATTCATTCACACATACATTTATTCATACATACATTTATTCATACATACATACATTTATTTATACATACAGAAATACATCCATTTATTCATACATACAGAAATACATCCATTTATTCATACATACAGAAATACATACATTTATTCATACATACAGAAATACATACATTTATTCATACATACAGAAATACATACATTTATTCATACATGTAGTGGATTGTCCGAAGCTTAAGCAGGCAACAAAAGTAGTTTAGTACAACAAATTTATTTACCCATTATCAGAAGTGCAGGTTGAATTAAGTTGTCCGTGCAAACAGACACAATGTACTCCAGAGCACACAAGACACACACAAGCCAAAATCTCCCCCGAGTTCCGGTCTTCTGCCATTTTTTATATGTCTGTTGTGCGTCATCGTTCCTTATCGAGTGCGTCAATGTCGTGTTTTGCTTTTCCTATCTGTTCCATAACAACTCGAATCCTTTAGACAGTCAACACATTCTATAGACAGGTTGGCACGACTTAATATTCACTTTTGTCCCACAACTGCTCCATTCAATGGCACAAAAATACAAGAGTATTGAAAATGAGCGGACATTCTTAAAAGACAAGAAATATAGGTCAAAAGGTCAGAAAATCTACTACATACATATATACATGTATTTATTCATACATACATACATACATTCATACATATATACATGTATTTATTCATACATACATACATACATTCATACATATATACATGTATTTATTCATACATACATACATACATTCATACATATATACATGTATTTATTCATACATACATACATACATTCATACATATATACATGTATTTATTCATACATACATACATGTATTTATTCATACATATATTCAGTCATTTAAACATGTATTCATACATACATACATGTATTTAGTCATTCAATCAAACATTCAGTCATACATACATACATTTATTCATACATGCATTCATTAATACATACATTTATTCATACATACATATATTTATTCATACATGCATACATTTATTCATACATGCATTCATTCATACATACATTTATTCATACATACAGAAATACATACATTTATTCATACATGCATTAATTCATACATACATACATACATACATTTATTCATAAATATATACATGTATTTATTCATACATACATTCAGTCATTTAAACATGTATCCATACATACATACATGTATTTAGTCATTCAATCAAACATTCAGTCATACATACATACATACATACATTTATTCATACATGCATTCATTCCTACATACATTTATTCATACATAAATACATTTATTCATACATACATTCCTACATACATTTATTCATACATACATACATTCATTCATACATACATTTATTCATTCACACATACATTTATTCATACATACATACATACATTCATCCATACATACATACATTCATTCATACATACATTATTCATTCACACATACATTTATTCATACATACATACATTTATTTATACATACAGAAATGTATTTATTCATACATACATACATACATTTATTCATACATATACATGTATTTATTCATACATACATTCAGTCATTTAAACATGTATTCATACATACATACATGTATTTAGTCATTCAATCAAACATTCAGTCATACATACATACATAAATACATATTTTTATTCATACACACATACATACATACATGTATTCATTCATACATACATTTATTCATACATACATTCATTCATACATACATACATTCATACATACAAACATTTATTCAAACATACATTCATTCATTCATACATACATACATTCACACAAACATACATTTATTCATACATACATATATTTATTCATACATACATGTATTCATTCATACATACATTTATTCATACATACATCCCTACATACAATTATTCATACATACATACATTTATTCAAACATACATTCATTCATTCATACATACATACATTCACACATTCATACATGTATTCATACATACATACATTCATACATATGTACATTTATTAATTCATACATTTATTGATACATACATACATACATTTATTCATTCATACATACATAAATATATTAATTCATACATGCATTCATTCATACATACATTTATTCATTCATACATACATAAATATATTCATTCATACATTCATTCATACATACATTTATTCATAAATACATTTATTCATACTTACATATCATACACACATTTATTCAAACATATATACATTCAGTCATTTAAACATCTATCCATACATACATACATGTATTTAGTCATTCAATCAAACATTGTCATACATACATACATACATTTATTCATACATGCATTCATTCATACATACATTTACTCATACATAAATACATTTATTCATACATACATTCCTACATACATTTTTTCATACATACATACATTCATTCATAAATACATGTATTCATACATACATACATACATACATTTATTCATACATACATCCCTACATACATTTATTCATACATAAATACATTAACTCATACATACATACAAACATTTATTCAAACATACATTCATTCATACATTCACACAAACATACATTTTTTCATACATACACACATACATACATTCATTCATACATTCACACATACATCCATTTATTCATACATACAGAAATACATACATTTATTTATACATATATACATGTATTTATTCATACATACATTCAGTCATTTAAACATGTATTCATACATACATACATGTATTTAGTCATTCAATCCAACATTCAGTCATACATACATACATTTATTCATACATGCATTCATTAATACATACATTTATTCATACATACATATATTTATTCATACATGCATACATTTATTCATACATGCATTCATTCATACATACATTTATTCATACATACAGAAATACATACATTTATTCATACATGCATTAATTCATACATACATACATACATACATTTATTCATAAATATATACATGTATTTATTCATACATACATTCAGTCATTTAAACATGTATCCATACATACATACATGTATTTAGTCATTCAATCAAACATTCAGTCATACATACATACATACATACATTTATTCATACATGCATTCATTCCTACATACATTTATTCATACATAAATACATTTATTCATACATACATTCCTACATACATTTATTCATACATACATACATTCATTCATACATACATTTATTCATTCACACATACATTTATTCATACATACATACATACATTCATCCATACATACATACATTCATTCATACATACATTATTCATTCACACATACATTTATTCATACATACATACATTTATTTATACATACAGAAATGTATTTATTCATACATACATACATACATTTATTCATACATATACATGTATTTATTCATACATACATTCAGTCATTTAAACATGTATTCATACATACATACATGTATTTAGTCATTCAATCAAACATTCAGTCATACATACATACATAAATACATATTTTTATTCATACACACATACATACATACATGTATTCATTCATACATACATTTATTCATACATACATTCATTCATACATACATACATTCATACATACAAACATTTATTCAAACATACATTCATTCATTCATACATACATACATTCACACAAACATACATTTATTCATACATACATATATTTATTCATACATACATGTATTCATTCATACATACATTTATTCATACATACATCCCTACATACAATTATTCATACATACATACATTTATTCAAACATACATTCATTCATTCATACATACATACATTCACACATTCATACATGTATTCATACATACATACATTCATACATATGTACATTTATTAATTCATACATTTATTGATACATACATACATACATTTATTCATTCATACATACATAAATATATTAATTCATACATGCATTCATTCATACATACATTTATTCATTCATACATACATAAATATATTCATTCATACATTCATTCATACATACATTTATTCATAAATACATTTATTCAGACTTACATATCATACACACATTTATTCAAACATATATACATTCAGTCATTTAAACATCTATCCATACATACATACATGTATTTAGTCATTCAATCAAACATTGTCATACATACATACATACATTTATTCATACATGCATTCATTCATACATACATTTACTCATACATAAATACATTTATTCATACATACATTCCTACATACATTTTTTCATACATACATACATTCATTCATAAATACATTTATTCATACATACATACATACATACATACATTTATTCATACATACATCCCTACATACATTTATTCATACATAAATACATTAACTCATACATACATACAAACATTTATTCAAACATACATTCATTCATACATTCACACAAACATACATTTTTTCATACATACACACATACATATATTCATACATACATTCATTCATACATTCACACATACATCCATTTATTCATACATACAGAAATACATACATTTATTTATACATATATACATGTATTTATTCATACATACATTCAGTCATTTAAACATGTATTCATACATACATACATGTATTTAGTCATTCAATCCAACATTCAGTCATACATACATTCATACATACATTTATTCATACATGCATTCATAATACATACATTTATTCATTAATACATACATTTATTCATACATGCATTCATTAATAAATACATTTATTAATTAATACATACATTTATTCACACATACATTCCTACATACATTTATTCATACATACATACATTTATTCATTCATACATACAGACATACACACATTTATTCATACATATATACATGTATCATACATACAGTCATTTAAACATGTATTCATACATACATACATGTATTTAGTCATTCAATCAAACATTCAGTCATACATACATACATACTGTATATACATTCATACATACATATATACATTTATTTATACATACATTTATATATATATATATATATATATATATATATATATATATATATATATATATATATATATATATATATATATATACATAAATACATACATAAATACATATAGTCATTCAGTCATACATACATTTATTAAATATACATTTATTATACATATATACATGTATTCATACATAAATACATTCATTGATTCATACAAACATTTATCAATACATACATAAATGTATTCAAACATACATACATTTATTCATACATAAATACATACATTTATTCATACATACATACATACATTTATTCATGCATACATTCATTTATTCATACATTCATTCATACATACATACATATATTAATTTATATATACATTATAACATTTATTCATAAATATATACATTTATTCATACATACATTGATTCATACATGCATATATTCATACATACATATATTTATTCATACATACATTTATTCATACATACATTGATTCATACATGCATATATTCATACATACATACATTTATTCATACATATATACATTTATTCATACATATATACATTTATTCATACATTCATTCATACATACATACATAAATACATACAGACATATATTAATTTATATATACATTAATACATTTATTCATAAATATGTACATTTATTCATACATACATTGATTCATACATGCATGTATTCATACATACATATATTTATTCATACATACATTTATTCATACATACATACATTTATTCATACATACATACATTCATTCATACATACATACATATATTAATTTATACATACATTAATTCATAAATATATACATTTATTCATATATGCATATATTCATACATACATATATTTATTCATAGATACATTTATTCATACATACATACATTTATTCATACATACATACATTTATTCATACATATATACATTTATTCATACATACATACATTTATTCATACATACATACATTTATTCATACATAGATACATTTATTCACACATATATACATGTATTCATACATACATACATTTATTCATATATATACATTTATTCATATATACATACATTTATTCATACATATATACATTTATTCATACATATATACATTTATTTATACATACATACATTTATTCATACATACATACATTTATTCATACATATATACATTTATTCATACATATATACATGTATTCATACATACATGCATTTATTCATACATACATGCATTTATTCATACATACATACATTTATTCATACATATATACATTTATTCATACATATATACATGTATTTATACATACATACATTTATTCATACATTCATTCATACATACATATATTAATTTATATATATATTAATTCATAAATATATACATTTATTCATACATGCATATATTCATTCATACATACATTTATTCATACATATATACATTTATTCATACATACATACATTTATTCATACATACATACATTTATTCATACATATATACATTTATTCATACATACATACATTTATTCATACATATGTACATTTATTCATACACATATACATTTATTTATACATACATTTATTCATACATACATCCCTACATACAATTATTCATACATACATACATTTATTCAAACAAACATTCATTCATTCATACATACATTCACACATTCATACATGTATTCATACATACATACATTATTACATATGAACATTTATTAATTCATACATTTATTGATACATACATACATTTATTCATTCATACATACATAAATATATTAATTCATACATGCATTCATTCATACATACATTTATTCATTCATACATACATAAATATATTCATTCATACATACATTTATTCATACTTACATATCATACACACATTTATTCAAACATATATACATGTATTTATTCATACATACATTCAGTCATTTAAACATGTATCCATACATACATACATGTATTTAGTCATTCAATCAAACATTGTCATACATACATGCATTCATACATGCATTCATTCATACATACATTTATTCATACATAAATACATTTATTCATACATACATTCCTACATACATTTTTTCATACATACATACATTCATTCATAAATACATTTATTCATACATACATACATACATACATTTATTCATACATACATCCCTACATACATTTATTCATACATAAATACATTAACTCATACATACATACAAACATTTATTCAAACATACATTCATTCATTCATACATACATTCACACAAACATACATTTTTTCATACATACACACATACATATATTCATACATACATACATACATTCATTCATTCATACATTCACACATACATCCATTTATTCATACATACAGAAATACATACATTTATTCATAAATATATACATGTATTTATTCAAACATACATTCAGTCATTTAAACATGTATTCATACATACATACATGTATTTAGTCATTCAATCCAACATTCAGTCATACATACATACATTTATTCATACATGCATTCATAATACATACATTTATTCATTAATACATACATTTATTCATACATGCATTCATTAATAAATACATTTATTCATTAATACATACATTTATTCACACATACATTCCTACATACATTTATTCATACATACATACATTTATTCATTCATACATACAGACATACACACATTTATTCATACATATATACATGTATCATACATACAGTCATTTAAACATGTATCCATACATACATACATGTATTTAGTCATTCAATCAAACATTCAGTCATACATACATACATACTGTATATACATTCATACATACATATATACATTTATTTATACATACATACATTCATTCATATATATATATATATATATATATATATATATATATATATATATATATATATATATATATATATATATATGTATATGTATATGTATGTATTCATACATACATTTATTCATACATATATATATATATATATATATATATATATATGTATATGTATGTATTCATACATACATTTATTCATACATAAATACATACATTGATACATACATTTATTCATCCATACATATATTTATTTATTTATACATACATACATTACATAAATTCAGTCATTCAAACATGTATTCATACATACATAAATACATATAGTCATTCAGTCATACATACATTTATTCAATATACATTTATTATACATATATACATGTATTCATACATAAATACATTCATTGATTCATACAAACATTTATCAATACATGCATAAATGTATTCAAACATACATACATTTATTCATACATGCATACATACATTTATTCATACATGCATACATACATTTATTCATACATACATTCATTTATTCATACATTCATACATACATACATATATTAATTTATATATACATTAATACATTTATTCATAAATATATACATTTATTCATACATACATTGATTCATACATGCATATATTCATACATACATATATTTATTCATACATACATTGATTCATACATGCATATATTCATACATACATACATTTATTCATACATACATACATTTATTCACACATATATACATTTATTCATACATACATATATACATTTATTCATACATATATACATTTATTCATACATACATTCATTTATTCATACATACATACATAAATGCATACAGACATATATTAATTTATATATACATTAATACATTTATTCATAAATATATAAATTTATTCATACATACATTGATTCATACATGCATATATTCGGACATGCATATATTTATTCATACATACATTTACTCATACATACATACATTTATTCATACATTCATTCATACATACATATATTAATTTATATATACATTAATTCATAAATATATACATTTATTCATATATGCATATATTCATACATACATTTATTCATACATACATACATTTATTCATACATACATACATTTATTCATACATATATACATTTATTCATACATATATTCATACATACATGCATTTATTCATACATACATACATTTATTCATACATGTATACATTTATTCATACATATATACATTTATTTATACATACATTTATTCATACATACATACATTCATACATATATTAATTTATATATACATTAATTCATAAATATATACATTTATTCATACATGCATATATTCATACATACATATATTAATTTATATATACATTAATTCATAAATATATACATTTATTCATATATGCATATATTCATACATACATTTATTCATACATACATACATTTATTCATACATACATACATTTATTCATACATATATACATTTATTCATACATATATACATTTATTCATACATATATACATTTATTCATACATATATTCATACAAAAATGCATTTATTCATACATACATACATTTATTCATACGTACATACATTTATTCATACATATATACATTTATTCATACATATATACATTTATTTATACATACATACATTTATTCATACATTCATTCCTACATATATTAATTTATATATACATTAATTCATAAATATATACATTTATTCATACATGCATATATTCATACATACATATATTTATTCATACATACATTTATTCATACATACATACATTTATTCATACATATATACATTTATTCATACATACATACATTTATTCATACATACATACATTTATTCATACATATATACATTTATTTATACATACATACATTTATTCATACATACATACGTTTATTCATACATATATACATTTATTCATACATATATACATGTATTCATACATACATGCATTTATTCATACATACATACATTTATTCATACATACATACGTTTATTCATACATATATACGTTTATTCATACATACATACATTTATTCATACATATATACATTTATTCATACATATATACATTTATTTATACATACATACATTTATTCATACATACATACATTTATTCATATATATACATTTATTCATACATATATACATGTATTCATACATACATGCATTTATTCATACATACCTACATTTATTCATACATATATACATTTATTCATACATACATACATTTATTCATACATATATACATTTATTCATACATACATACATTTATTCATACATACATACATTTATTCATACATACATTTATTCATACATACATGCATTTATTCATACATACATTTATTCATACATATATACATTTATTTATACATACATACATTTATTCATACATTCATTCATACATATATTAATTTATATATACATTAATTCATAAATATATACATTTATTCATACATGCATATATTCATACATACATATATTTATTCATACATACATTTATTCATACATACATACATTTATTCATACATATATACATTTATTCATACATACATTTATTCATACATACATACATTTATTCATACGTATATACATTTATTTATACATACATACATTTATTCATACATACATACATTTATTCATACATATATACATTTATTCATACATATATACATGTATTCATACATACATGCATTTATTCATACATACATACATTTATTCATACATATATACATTTATTCATACATACATACATTTATTCATACATATATACATTTATTCATACATATATACATTTATTTATACATACATACATTTATGCATACATATATACATTTATTCATACATACATACATTTATTCATACATACATTCATTCATACATACATATATTAATTTAAATATACATATATTCATACATATATACATTTATTTATACATAAATGCATATATTCATACATACATACATTTATTCATACATACATACATTTATTAATACATATATACATTTATTCATACATATATACATTTATTCATACATACATACATTTATTCATACATATATACATTTATTCATACATACATACATATATACATTTATTCATACATATATACATTTATTTATACATACATACATTTATTCATACATACATACATGTATTCATACATATATACATTTATTCATACATATATACATGTATTCATACATACATGCATTTATTCATACATACATACATTTATTCATACATACATACATTTATTCATACATATATACATTTATTCATACATACATACATTTATTCATACATATATACATAAATGCATACAGACATATATTAATTTATATATACATTAATACATTTATTCATAAATATATACATTTATTCATACATACATTGATTCATACATGCATATATTCAGACATACATATATTTATTCATACATACATTTACTCATACATACATACATTTATTCATACATTCATTCATACATACATATATTAATTTATATATACATTAATTCATAAATATATACATTTATTCATATATGCATATATTCATACATACATTTATTCATACATACATACATTTATTCATACATATATACATTTATTCATACATATATTCATACATACATGCATTTATTCATACATACATACATTTATTCATACAAGTATACATTTATTCATACATATATACATTTATTTATACATACATTTATTCATACATACATACATACATACATTCATACATATATTAATTTATATATACATTAATTCATAAATATATACATTTATTCATACATGCATATATTCATACATACATTTATTCATACATACATACATTCATTCATACATACATATATTAATTTATATATACATTAATTCATAAATATATACATTTATTCATATATGCATATATTAATACATACATTTATTCATACATACATACATTTATTCATACATACATACATTTATTCATACATATATACATTTATTCATACATACATACATTTATTCATACATATATACATTTATTCATACATATATACATTTATTCATACATACACACATTTATTCATACATATATACATTTATTCATACATATATTCATACAAACATGCATTTATTCATACATACATACATTTATTCATACATACATACATTTATTCATACATATATACATTTATTCATACATATATACATTTATTTATACATACATACATTTATTCATACATTCATTCATACATATATTAATTTATATATACATTAATTCATAAATATATACATTTATTCATACATGCATATATTCATACATACATATATTTATTCATACATACATTTATTCATACATACATACATTTATTCATACATATATACATTTATTCATACACACATACATTTATTCATACATACATACATTTATTCATACATATATACATTTATTTATACATACATACATTTATTCATACATACATACATTTATTCATACATATATACATTTATTCATACATATATACGTTTATTCATACATACATACATTTATTCATACATATATACATTTATTCATACATATATACATTTATTTATACATACATACATTTATTCATACATACATACATTTATTCATATATATACATTTATTCATACATATATACATGTATTCATACATACATGCATTTATTCATACATACATACATTTATTCATACATATATACATTTATTCATACATACATACATTTATTCATACATATATACATTTATTCATACATATATACATTTATTCATACATACATACATTTATTCATACATACATTTATTCATACATACATGCATTTATTCATACATACATTTATTCATACATATATACATTTATTTATACATACATACATTTATTCATACATTCATTCATACATATATTAATTTATATATACATTAATTCATAAATATATACATTTATTCATACATGCATATATTCATACATACATATATTTATTCATACATACATTTATTCATACATACATACATTTATTCATACATATATACATTTATTCATACATACATTTATTCATACATACATACATTTATTCATACGTATATACATTTATTTATACATACATACATTTATTCATACATACATACATTTATTCATACATATATACATTTATTCATACATATATACATGTATTCATACATACATGCATTTATTCATACATACATACATTTATTCATACATATATACATTTATTCATACATACATACATTTATTCACACATATATACATTTATTCATACATATATACATTTATTTATACATACATACATTTATGCATACATATATACATTTATTCATACATACATACATTTATTCATACATACATTCATTCATACATACATATATTAATTTAAATATACATATATTCATACATATATACATTTATTTATACATAAATGCATATTCATACATACATACATTTATTCATACATACATACATTTATTAATACATATATACATTTATTCATACATATATACATTTATTCATACATACATACATTTATTCATACATATATACATTTATTCATACATACATACATATATACATTTATTCATACATATATACATTTATTTATACATACATACATTTATTCATACATACATACATTTATTCATACATATATACATTTATTCATACATATATACATGTATTCATACATACATGCATTTATTCATACATACATACATTTATTCATACATACATACATTTATTCATACATATATACATTTATTCATACATACATACATTTATTCATACATATATACATAAATGCATACAGACATATATTAATTTATATATACATTAATACATTTATTCATAAATATATACATTTATTCATACATACATTGATTCATACATGCATATATTCAGACATACATATATTTATTCATACATACATTTACTCATACATACATACATTTATTCATACATTCATTCATACATACATATATTAATTTATATATACATTAATTCATAAATATATACATTTATTCATATATGCATATATTCATACATACATTTATTCATTCATACATACATACATTTATTCATACATACATACATTTATTCATACATATATACATTTATTCATACATATATTCATACATACATGCATTTATTCATACATACATACATTTATTCATACAAGTATACATTTATTCATACATATATACATTTATTTATACATACATTTATTCATACATACATACATACATACATTCATACATATATTAATTTATATATACATTAATTCATAAATATATACATTTATTCATACATGCATATATTCATACATACATTTATTCATACATACATACATTCATTCATACATACATATATTAATTTATATATACATTAATTCATAAATATATACATTTATTCATATATGCATATATTAATACATACATTTATTCATACATACATACATTTATTCATACATACATACATTTATTCATACATATATACATTTATTCATACATACATACATTTATTCATACATATATACATTTATTCATACATATATACATTTATTCATACATACACACATTTATTCATACATATATACATTTATTCATACATATATTCATACAAACATGCATTTATTCATACATACATACATTTATTCATACATACATACATTTATTCATACATATATACATTTATTCATACATATATACATTTATTTATACATACATACATTTATTCATACATTCATTCATACATATATTAATTTATATATACATTAATTCATAAATATATACATTTATTCATACATGCATATATTCATACATACATATATTTATTCATACATACATTTATTCATACATACATACATTTATTCATACATATATACATTTATTCATACACACATACATTTATTCATACATACATACATTTATTCATACATATATACATTTATTTATACATACATACATTTATTCATACATACATACATTTATTCATACATATATACATTTATTCATACATATATACATGTATTCATACATACATGCATTTATTCATACATACATACATTTATTCATACATACATACGTTTATTCATACATATATACGTTTATTCATACATACATACATTTATTCATACATATATACATTTATTCATACATATATACATTTATTTATACATACATACATTTATTCATACATACATACATTTATTCATATATATACATTTATTCATACATATATACATGTATTCATACATACATGCATTTATTCATTCATACATACATTTATTCATACATATATACATTTATTCATACATATATACGTTTATTCATACATACATACATTTATTCATACATATATACATTTATTCATACATATATACATTTATTTATACATACATACATTTATTCATACATACATACATTTATTCATATATATACATTTATTCATACATATATACATGTATTCATACATACATGCATTTATTCATTCATACATACATTTATTCATACATATATACATTTATTCATACATATATACATTTATTCATACATACATACATTTATTCATACATACATTTATTCATACATACATGCATTTATTCATACATACATTTATTCATACATATATACATTTATTTATACATACATACATTTATTCATACATTCATTCATACATATATTAATTTATATATACATTAATTCATAAATATATACATTAATTCATACATGCATATATTCATACATACATATATTTATTCATACATACATTTATTCATACATACATACATTTATTCATACATATATACATTTATTCATACATACATACATTTATTCATACATACATACATTTATTCATATGTATATACATTTATTTATACATACATACATTTATTCATACATACATACATTTATTCATACATATATACATTTATTCATACATATATACATGTATTCATACATACATGCATTTATTCATACATACATATATTCATACATATATACATTTATTCATACATACATACATTTATTCATACATATATACATGTATTCATACATATATACATTTATTCATACATATATACATTTATTCATACATACATACATTTATTCATACATTCATTCATACATACATTTATTCATAGATATATACATTTATTCATACATATATACATGTATTCATACATACATACATTTATTCATACATACATACATTGATTCATACATACATTTATTTATACATACATACATTTATTCATACATACATACATTTATTCATACATATATACATTTATTCATACATGTATTCATACATACATGCATTTATTCATACATACATACATTGATTCATACATACATACATTTATTCATACATATATACATTTATTCATACATACATACATTTATTCATAGATATATACATTTATTCATACATATATACATGTATTCATACATACATACATTTATTCATACATACATACATTGATTCATACATACATTTATTTATACATACATACATTTATTCATACATACATACATTTATTTATACATACATACATTGATTCATACATATATACAGTGCATACATTTACGGCGTGGTGCAGTTGGGAGAGTGGCCGTGTGTGAATGGGTGAATGTGGAAATAGTGTCAAAGCGCTTTGAGTACCTTGAAGGTAGAAAAGCGCTATACAAGTATAACCCATTTATTTATTTATTCATACATAGATAGTTATTCATTCACACATATATTTATTCATACATACATTTATTTATACATATATAAATTATTAAATTATACATACATACTGTACATATCATACATACATATACTTATTCATACACACATTTATTCATACATACATATATTTATTCATACATACATTTAATCATTCAATAAAACATTCAGTCATACATACATTTCTTCATATATACCTATATTTATTCATTCATACATACATGTATTCATTCATACATTTATTCATACATACGTACATTTATTCATTCATACATACACTTGTTCATACATATATACATACATACATGTATTCATACATACTTACATACATTTATTCATTCACATACACATACATGCATACATTTATTCATATATACTTAAATACATGTATTCATACATATAAACATATTTACATACAAACATACATACATACATACATATAAACATACACACACAGACATACATACATATATACATACATACATATAAACAAACATACAAACATATATACATACGTACATATAAACATACATACATATAAACATACATATATACATACATACATATAAACATACATACATACATACATACATATAAACATACATACATACATATATACATACATACATATATACATACATACATACATATAAACATACATACATACAAACATACATACATATATACATACATACATATAAACATACATATATACATACATACATACAAACATACATATAAACATACATACATATATTACTTACTTACTTACTGTACATACATATATATATAAACATACATACATATAAACATATATACATACATACAAACATATATACATACGTACATACAAACATACATACATATAAACATACATACATACATACATATATACATATATATAAACATATATACAGTGGGGCAAAAAACTATTTATTCAGCCACCCATTGATTGTCAATGGGTGGCTGACTAAATACTTTTTTGCCCCACTGTATATACATACATATAAACATATATACATACATACATACATACATATAAACATACATACATACATACATATATACATACATACATACATACATATAAACATACATACATATATACATACGTACATACAAACATACATACATATAAACATACATACATATATACATATATACATACATACATACAAACATACATACATATAAACATACATACATACATATATACATACATACATATATACATACATACAAACATACATACATATATACATACATACATATAAACATACATATATACATACATACATACAAACATACATATAAACATACATACATATATTACTTACTTACTTACTGTACATACATATATATATAAACATACATACATATAAACATATATACATACATATATACATACATACAAACATATATACATACGTACATACAAACATACATACATATAAACATACATACATATATACATACATATATACATATATATAAACATATATACAGTGGGGCAAAAAACTATTTATTCAGCCACCCATTGATTGTCAATGGGTGGCTGACTAAATACTTTTTTGCCCCACTGTATATACATACATATAAACATATATACATACATACATACATATAAACATACATACATACATACATACATACATACATATAAACATACATACATATATACATACATACATACATACATATAAACATACATACATACATACATATATACATATGTACATACAAACATACATACATATAAACATACATACATATATACATATATACATACAAACATACATACATATAAACATACATACATACATATATACATACATACAAACATACATACATACATATATACATACATACATATATACATATATACATACATACATATATACATATAAACATACATACATACATACATATATACATACATATATACATACAAACATACATACATATAAACATACATACATACATATATACATACATATAAACATACGTACATACAAACATACATACATATAAACATACATACATATATACATACATACATACATACATATAAACATACATACATACATATATACATACATACAAACATACATACATACATACATATATACATACATACATATATATATACATACATACATATAAACATACATATATACATACATACATACATACATACATATATACATACATACATACATATATTCATACATACATACATACATATAAACATACATACTAGAGAAGTAATAATAACCTTCTTACAGTTGATATTACTTTTTGAACTTTTCAAACTAAGCCAACACTGATCACTGCACTCTCATCAACTCACCATTGACATGAAAACAAGAGACATTAACGTCCT
>NC_084748.1:9067217-9069717 GCF_033978785.1 Entelurus aequoreus
TTTAATAACTTATAAACGCATGCTTACCTTAGCTAAAGCTAAATACTACTCAAATCTCATCCGCCTCAACAAAAACGATCCTAAATTTCTGTTTAGTACAGTAGCATCGCTAACCCAACAAGGGACTCCTCCCAGTAGCTCCACCCACTCGGCAGATGATTTTATGAATTTCTTTAATAAGAAAATTGAACTCATTAGAAAGGAGATTAAAGACAACGCATCCCAGCCACAACTGGGTTCTATTAACACAAATACGACTGTATATACGACGGACACTGCCCTCCAAAATAGTCTCTCTATTTTTGATGAAATAACATTAGAGGAATTATTACAGCGTGTAAGTGGGATAAAACAAACAACATGTTTACTTGACCCACTTCCTGGGAAACTTATCAAGGAACTGTTTGTATTATTAGGTCCATCAGTGTTAAATATTATAAACTTATCACTTTCCTCCGGCACTGTTCCCCTAGCATTCAAAAAAGCGGTTATTCATCCTCTGCTCAAAAGACCTAACCTCGATCCTGACCTCATGGTAAACTACCGACCGGTCTCCCACCTTCCGTTTATTTCCAAAATTCTCGAAAAAACTGTTGCACAGCAGCTAAATGAACACTTAGCGACTAACAATCTCTGTGAACCTTTTCAATCCGGTTTCAGGGCAAATCACTCTACGGAGACAGCCCTCGCAAAAATGACTAATGATCTATTGCTAACGATGGATTCTGATGCGTCATCTATGTTGCTGCTTCTTGATCTTAGCGCCGCTTTCGATACCGTCGATCATAATATTTTATTAGAGCGTATCAAAACACGTATTGGTATGTCAGACTTAGCCTTGTCTTGGTTTAACTCTTATCTTACTGACAGGATGCAGTGTGTCTCCCATAACAATGTGACCTCGGACTATGTCAAGGTAACGTGCGGAGTTCCCCAGGGTTCGGTTCTTGGCCCTGCACTCTTTAGTATTTACATGCTGCCGCTAGGTGACATCATACGCAAGTACGGTGTTAGCTTTCACTGTTATGCTGATGACACTCAACTCTACATGCCCCTAAAGCTGACCAACACGCCGGATTGTAGTCAGCTGGAGGCGTGTCTTAATGAAATTAAACAATGGATGTCCGCTAACTTTTTGCAACTCAACGCTAAGAAAACGGAAATGCTGATTATCGGTCCTGCTAGACACCAACATCTATTTAATAATACCACCTTAACATTTGAAAACCAAACAATTAAACAAGGAGACTCGGTAAAGAATCTGGGTATTATCTTCGACCCAACTCTCTCGTTTGAGTCACACATTAAGAGTGTTACTAAAACGGCCTTCTTTCATCTCCGTAATATCGCTAAAATTCGTTCCATCTTGTCCACTAGCGACGCTGAGATCATTATTCATGCGTTCGTTACGTCTCGTCTCGATTACTGTAACGTATTATTTTCGGGTCTCCCTATGTCTAGCATTAAAAGATTACAGTTGGTACAAAATGCGGCTGCAAGGCTTTTGACAAAAACAAGAAAGTTTGATCATATTACGCCTATACTGGCTCACTTGCACTGGCTTCCTGTGCACTTAAGATGCGACTTTAAGGTTTTACTACTTACGTATAAAATATTACACGGTTTAGCTCCAGCCTATCTCGCCGATTGTATTGTACCATATGTCCCGACAAGAAATCTGCGTTCAAAGAACTCCGGCTTATTAGTGATTCCCAGAGCCAAAAAAAAGTCTGCGGGCTATAGAGCGTTTTCTATTCGGGCTCCAGTACTCTGGAATGCCCTCCCGGTAACAGTTAGAGATGCTACCTCAGTAGAAGCATTTAAGTCCCATCTTAAAACTCATTTGTATAATCTAGCCTTTAAATAGACCCCCCCTTTTTTAGACCAGTTGATCTGCCGTTTCTTTTCTTCTCTCCTCTTCTCCCCTGTCCCTTGCGAGGGGGAGTCGCATAGGTCCGGTGGCCATGGATGAAGTGCTGGCTGTCCAGAGCCGGGACCCCGGGTGGACCACTAGCCTGTGCATCGGTTGGGGACATCTCTGCGCTGCTGACCCGTCTCCGCTCGGGATGGTTTCCTGTTGGCCCCGCTGTGGACTGGACTCCCGCTGATGTGTTGGATCCACTGTGGACTGGACTTTCACAATGTTATGTCAGACCCACTCGACATCCGTTGCTTTCGGTCTCCCCTAGAGGGGGGGGGTTACCCACATATGCGGTCCTCTCCAAGGTTTCTCATAGTCATTCACCGACGTCCCACTGGGGTGAGTTTTTCCTTGCCCGTATGTGGGCTCTGTACCGAGGATGTCGTTGTGGCTTGTACAGCCCTTTGAGACACTTGTGATTTAGGGCTATATAAATAAACATTGATTGATTGATTGATTGATATGAGTGTGTGTGTGTGTGTATTCATGTGTGTGTGTGTGTATTAATGTGTATGAGTGTATGTGTGTGTGTATGAATGAGTGTGTGTATTTGTGTGTGTGTGTGTGTGTGTGAGTGTG
>NC_084748.1:9079136-9124136 GCF_033978785.1 Entelurus aequoreus
ATTCCACGTACTTCAGGTCTTTGTCCTCAGTCCCACTAAGAAGCAGGACTGGGCTTTAGTCAGGACTTAGACCCGGCTCGTCTCATATCATGTCCCATACAAGCAACCTTGCATCTTTCCTCATAGTTCAGTCAAGCCATTTACAAAGTAATACGCTAGCAGCTACACCACAGCTAAGCACACAAGCTAGACATAGGTAATGATCATTGAACAATATTGCACATTTGCCTGTATAAACACCTTCTAAATCATCAAAGTTGCATATTTCTTACAAATTAGAAAGTATCCAGTAACAAGCGTGTCCGCATCATTCAACTTCTTCAATAATTGTGACTACTAGGTGTCGCCATGAAAACAAGTACCACTCCACTTCCTCTTCAAGACAGCATAAGTCCACCCCAGACGGTTAATAATAAATAGGTTAGTGTTTTTAACCTCTTAAGGCCCAAGCTGTTTGTTTACATGCTTCTTTTTTTTATTTCTCTTTGCTATTTGGGTAATGGACCCTAATTAGAATAAAAACTAAGAATCATCTTTTGATATGATGTACTTAGTCCATAAGTACACAAACGTGTACTTCATGTTTAGTGACATGCTAATTCTTATTTTACTCTTTTTTTCTCCAAATTCCATTGTATGTTATACTCTTCTGACACCACCAGATGGCAGTATAAGTGTCCACATAAGTGGCCATAAGACCCCAATTCAGTAGTGTACACAATTTTGGAAATAAGAGCTAAAAGGTGCTGTCCACGCATGTGGCCACTAAGCCTTTAGAGGTTAAATACCTATTTGATTATTTCACTTTTCTAACGTTACACACCACTAAATAATGCGAGTATGTATGATATCTTATCGGATAATAGTATCGTATTGAAGGTAAATACATTGTATCGGGACACTTGTAGTTAAAAGTTAGGGTTTGCTATTGGTAGAAACTTTTGAACCCGTATCAGGGCCCCCGTTGGGCCCTAAACATGTCTGAAAGTGCCACTTTTCCCAGGGGTCAATTTTCTCATGGTGTTTTTTCCAAGTTAAGACAATTTATTTTATTTTTTTTTTACATAATATGAGACATTAATAAGACGCGATCTAAGACACATATTTGGACAATATGCTTTGGATAGGGACGGGTACCGAATTTTGTACTATTTTTTTGGCACCATACGGAATCCTGCCGGTCGTACCGTGCAGCGATTAGCGTAAAAATCACGCACAGTTGCCGGCTTCGCACCTGCCGATCACTCCAGCGGCACTGAGAGCGCACTGGGCTTTATTTATTTACAAAAGTAGCAACATATGTTATGGTTGAGTACCAGTATGGAATCCCAGGTACCGTATCAGTCCACGTTACAATCAAACAGCACAATACTTACATTACTAACACTTTTTAGGGCGCAACAAAAGACTGACGTGATGAGCCAACACACCACAAACCTTACACTACTGCCACCTAATGTTTTGCCAATGGTACTGCAACTTAATGACATACTTGCAAATGAGACTGATAATAAACAGATATAAAAACTGGACAGCAGTTATAATCAGCTCATATTTAAATGAGGTTTTGTTATCAAAAACAATGATTTATTAACAAAAGTAGCAAAATATGTTATGGTTGAGTACCGGTATGGAATCCCAGGTACCGTATCAGTCCAAATGTGCACGTTGCAATCAAACAGCACAATACTTACAGTATTAACACTTTTTAGGGCGCAACAAAAGACTGAAGTGATGAGCCAACACACCACAAACCTTACACTACTGCCACCTAATGTCTTGCCAATGTTATTGCAACTTAATACTTGCAAATGAGACTCAGAAATGTGATAATAAACGGATATAAAACATGTTAAGGTTGAGTACCGGTATGGAATCCCAGGTATTGTATCAGTTCAAATGTGCACGTTACAATCAATACTTACAGTATTAACACTTTTTAGGGCGCAACAAAAGACTGACGTGATTAGCAACACACCACAAACCTTACACTACTGCCACCTAATGTCTTGCCAATGTTATTGCAACTTAATGCTTGCAAATGAGACTGATAATAAACAGATATAAAAACTGGACAACAGTTATAATCAGCTCATATTTAAATGAGATTTTATTATCAAAAACAATGATTTATTAACAAAAGTAGCAAAATATGTTACGGTCGAGTACCGGTATGGAATCCCAGGTACCGTATCAGTTCAAATGTGCATGTTGCAAAAAAACATCACAATACTTACAGTATTAACACTTTTTAGGGCGCAACAAAAGACTGAAGTGATGAGCCAACACACCACAAACCTTACACTACTGCCACCTAATGTCTTGCCAATGTTATTGCAACTTAATATTTGCAAATGAGACTCAGAAATGTGATAATAAACCGATATAAAACATGTTACGGTTGAGTACCGGTATGGAATCCCAGGTATTGTATCAGTTCAAATGTGCACGTTACAATCAATACTTACAGTATTAACACTTTTTAGGGCGCAACAAAAGACTGAAGTGATTAGCCAACACACCACAAACCTTACACTACTGCCACCTAATGTCTTGCCAATGTTATTGCAACTTAATGCTTGCAAATGAGACTGATAATAAACAGATATAAAAACTGGACAGCAGTTATATTCAGCTCATATTTAAATGAGATTTTATTATCAAAAACAATGATTTATTAACAAAAGTAGCAAAATATGTTATGGTTGAGTACCGGTATGGAATCCCAGGTACCGTATCAGTTCAAATGTGCACGTTACAATCAATACTTACAGTATTAACACTTTTTAAGGCGCAACAAAAGACTGAAGTGATGAGTTAACACACCACAAACCTTACACTACTGCCACCTAATGTCTTGCCAATGTTATTGCAACTTAATACTTGCAAATGAGACTCAGAAATGTGATAATAAACAGATATGAAAAATGTTAAGGTTGAGTACCGGTATGGAATCCTGTGTCGGGATCAGGGGGCAGGGGGGGCGTAGAGGGGGGGGGGGGGGGGAGGGGGGGGGGGGGGGGGGGGGGATTAACACTTTTTAAGGCGCAACAAAAGACGGATTGTAGGATGGTGCAAAGCGGTTACTGCCACCTAATGTCTTGCCAATGTTATTGCAACTTAATACTTGCAAATGACTCAGAATGTGATAATAAACAGATATATAAAATGTAAGGTTGAGTACGTAGGATCCAGGTACCGTATCAGTTCAATGTGCAGTTACAATCAATACTTACAGTATTAACACTTTTTAAGGCAACAAAAGACTCAAGTGATGACCAATCACACCACAACTTGCAATTATTGCTAGTTATTGTTTGAATGTTATTGACTTAATACTGTAAATGCTTAATGTGATAATTTGTTAAGGTATTGAATTAAGGTTATCGTTAAGTTCAGGTAAAGTGCTACGTTACAATTATACTTACAGTATTAACACTTTTTAGGGTGGGAAGTGAAAGTTGTAGTACAATGGTTAAGTGTTGTCTTTTGGTTTGGTATTGTTTTTTGCTTTATGCTGAAATGAACAGATATAAACTGTAGGTTTTAATAGCTATTTTTGTAATGAGGTTTTATTATCAATTTATTAATGATTTTATTAAGTTGAATGTGTTTATGGTGTTTAGTGTATGGACCGGTTGGATCAGTACTGTGATGTGCAATGTGTTTTTATTTTTTTGGTGGGTTTTTTTGGGATTTTTTGGTGTGTAGTGTTGAAATGTAAGTGATAGATTTGGGGATTTTTATGATATTGTAGGTACTGTTATTGCAACTTAATTTTGTAATGAGACTATAGAAATTAGTATAAAGATATAAAATAGTGTTAGGTTGTAGGGATTGTGTAGATGTTTGGTGTTGTTTATGTGTTTTTGGGTTGGTGTAGTGTTGAAATGTAAGTCAATACTTTACAGTATTTACACTTTTTAGGGCGCAACAAAAGACTGAACTGATGAGCCAACACACCACAAACCTTACACTACTGCACCTAATGTCTTGCCAATGTTATTGCAACTTAATACTTGCAAATGAGACTCAGAAATGTGATATAAACAGATATAAAACATGTGACGGTTGAGTACCGGTATGGAATCCCAGGTATTGTATCAGTTCAAATGTGCACGTTACAATCAATACTTACAGTATTAACACTTTTTAGGGCGCAACAAAAGACTGAACTGATGAGCCAACACACCACAAACCTTACACTACTGCCACCTAATGTCTTGCCACTGTTATTGCAACTTAATACTTGCAAATGAGACTCAGAAATGTGATAATAAACAGATATAAAAATGTTAAGGTTGAGTACCGGTATGGAATCCCAGGTACCGTATCAGTTCAAATGTGCACGTTACAATCAATACTTACAGTATTAACACTTTTTAGGGCGCAACAAAAGACTGAACTGATGAGCCAACACACCACAAACCTTACACTACTGCCACCTAATGTCTTGCCAATGTTATTGCAACTTAATACTTGCAAATGAGACTCAGAAATGTGATAATAAACAGATATAAAACATGTGACGGTTGAGTACCGGTATGGAATCCCAGGTATTGTATCAGTTCAAATGTGCACGTTACAATCAATACTTACAGTATTAACACTTTTTAGGGCGCAACAAAAGACTGAACTGATGAGCCAACACACCACAAACCTTACACTACTGCCACCTAATGTCTTGCCACTGTTATTGCAACTTAATACTTGCAAATGAGACTCAGAAATGTGATAATAAACAGATATAAAAAATGTTAAGGTTGAGTACCGGTATTGAATCCCAGGTACCGTATCAGTTCAAATGTGCACGTTACAATCAATACTTACAGTATTAACACTTTTTAGGGCGCAACAAAAGACTGACGTGATTAGCCAACACACCACAAACCTTACACTACTGCCACCTAATGTCTTGCCAATGTTATTGCAACTTAATGCTTGCAAATGAGACTATTAATAAACAGATATAAAAACTGGACAGCAGTTATAATCAGCTCATATTTAAATGAGATTTTATTATCAAAACAATGATTTATTAACAAAAGTTGCAAAATATGTTATGTTTGAATCTCAGGTACCGTATCAGTTCAAATGTGCATACAGTATTAACACTTTTTAGAGCGCAACAAAAGACTGAAGTGATGAGCCAACACACCACAAACCTTACACTACTGCCACCTAATGTCTTGCCAATGTTATTGCAACTTAATACTTGCAAATGAGACTCAGAAATGTGATAATAAACAGATATAAAACATGTTACGGTTGAGTACCGGTATGGAATCCCAGGTATTGTATCAGTTCAAAAGTGCACGTTACAATCAATACTTACAGTATTAACACTTTTTAGGGCGCAACAAAAGACTGACGTGATTAGCCAACACACCACAAACCTTACACTACTGCCACCTAATGTCTTGCCAATGTTATTGCAACTTAATGCTTGCAAATGAGACTGATAATAAACAGATATAAAAACTGGACAGCAGTTATAATCAGCTCATATTTAAATGAGATCTTATTATCAAAAACAATGATTTATTAACAAAAGTAGCAAAATATGTTACGGTCGAGTACCGGTATGGAATCCCAGGTACCGTATCAGTTCAAATGTGCATGTTGCAATAAAACATCACAATACTTACAGTATTAACACTTTTTAGGGCGCAACAAAGACTGACCTGATGAGCCAACACACCACAAACCTTACACTACTGCCACCTAATGTCTTGCCAATGTTATTGCAACTTAATACTTGCAAATGAGACTCAGAAATGTGATAATAAACAGATATAAAAAATGTTAAGGTTGAGTACCGGTATGGAATCCCAGGTACCGTATCAGTTCAAATGTGCACGTTACAATCAATACTTACAGTATTAACACTTTTTAGGGCGCAACAAAAGACTGACGTGATGAGCCAACACACCACAAACCTTACACTACTGCCACCCAATGTCTTGCCAATGTTATTGCAACTTAATGCTTGCAAATGAGACTGATAATAAACAGATATAAAAACTGGACAGCAGTTATAATCAGCTCATATTTAAATGAGATTTTATTATCAAAAACAATGATTTATTAACAAAAGTTGCAAAATATGTTACGGTCGAGTACCGGTATGGAATCCCAGGTACCGTATCAGTCCAAATGTGCACGTTGCAATCAAACAGCACAATACTTACAGTATTAACACTTTTTAAGGCGCAACAAAAGACTGAAGTGATGAGTTAACACACCACAAACCTTACACTACTGCCACCTAATGTCTTGCCAATGTTATTGCAACTTAATGCTTGCAAATGAGACTATTAATAAACAGATATAAAAACTGGACAGCAGTTATAATCGGCTCATATTTAAATGAGGTTTTGTTATCAAAAACAATGATTTATTAACAAAAGTAGCAAAGTATGTTATGGTTGAATCTCAGGTACCGTATCAGTTCAAATGTGCATACAGTATTAACACTTTTTAGAGCGCAACAAAAGACTGAAGTGATGAGCCAACACACCACAAACCTTACACTACTGCCACCTAATGTCTTGCCAATGTTATTGCAACTTAATACTTGCAAATGAGACTCAGAAATGTGATAATAAACAGATATGAAAAATGTTAAGGTTGAGTACCGGTATGGAATCCCAGGTACCGTATCAGTTCAAATGTGCACGTTACAATCAACACGTACAGTATTAACACTTTTTAAGGCGCAACAAAAGACTGAAGTGATGAGCCAACACACCACAAACCTTACACTATTGCCACCTAATGTCTTGCCATGTTATTGCAACTTAATGCTTGCAAATGAGACTATTAATAAACAGATATAAAAACTGGACAGCAGTTATAATCGGCTCATATTTAAATGAGGTTTTGTTATCAAAAACAATGATTTATTAACAAAAGTAGCAAAATATGTTATGGTTGAATCTCAGGTACCGTATCAGTTCAAATGTGCATCCAGTATTAACACTTTTTAGAGCGCAACAAAAGACTGAAGTGATGAGCCAACACACCACAAACCTTACACTACTGCCACCTAATGTCTTGCCAATGTTATTGCAACTTAATACTTGCAAATGAGACTCAGAAATGTGATAATAAACAGATATAAAAACTGGACAGCAGTTATAATCAGCTCATATTTTTAAATGAGGTTTTGTTAACACAAAAGTAGCAAAATATGTCATGGTTGAGTACCGTATCGGTCCAAAAGTGCTCGTTCCACGTCCCTAACGAGCGTTAATAAAAACATTGAAGTGTCACGTTTTTGCAGCAGCTTTATTGAAAAAGGATTTACCACACAGACGTTTAATTTAAACGGCGTGATTTGCACCTCAACACACAACATTCGTCTTCTTCTGTCATTAAGAGAAACTAAAAGACAAGATTGTCCCGCTTGTGTTTTCTCGCACTGGCGAGGTAACGGTCGAGCTTTGTCGGCGCGTCAGTCGGCTCTTTCAAAAAAAGAGGGAAGGTTCCGAACGTTCTACTAAACACTGGAAGTATCGTTCTTGTTTGGCGGCGACACCGAGCGAGCAAACGGTGGCCTGCCGGCGTTTGGATAAAAGACGCAACCTGAACTTTAAACCTTCTAAAACGACTTTGCCAAAGTTTTGTGAGCGAGAGAGACAGGAGGCAAACACTTGCAAAAAAAAGAGTCTCGGCGGCACACCTTCAAACGGCGCCCGCCGCTGCCGGGCCGCTGGCGGCGTGGTTGTGGTGGTGGTGGTGGCGGTGGCGGGTGGTGGCGTTGGCGCCGCTCTTCCCTCGGTGTCGCTGGCCGCCTCGTCGCCGTCCTCCGCCTCCGGACTTGAGCTGCAGGCAAAGTCATCATCATGTCTTACAGTCTTCACTCTGGGCTGAGCCATAGCAATACACCTTGTTAAACTGACACTTTGAAATCAACTCAACGACAACTCAACTGGCTACAAAGTCAACAAAACAGAATGCTGGACGACAGCAAAGACTTACTGCGGAGCAAAGACGGCGTCCGCAATGTACATCCGAGCATGACGTGACGATCAACAACGTCCCCACAAAGAAGGATACAAACAACTGAAATATTCTTGATTGTTAAAACAAAGTAGATGCGGGAAACATCGCTCAAAGGAAGACATGAAACTGCCAAAAAAATAAGAAAAGTAAAACACTACACACAGGAAAACAGCAAAAAATACCAAATAAGTCACGACGTGATGTGACAGGTGGTGACAGTACACCTACTTTGAGACAAGAGCTATATTGATGCATGCTTGGTTATGGTTTAAAGCAGGGGTGTCAAACTCATTTTAGATCGGGGGCCACATGGAGAAAAATCTACTCCCAAGTGGGCCGGACTGGTAAAATCATGGCACGATAACTTAAAAAATAAATAAAGACAACTTCAGATTGTTTTCTTTGTCTAAAAATAGAACAAGCACATTCTGAAATTGTACAAATAATATTTATGTTGGATTTTTTTTTTTTTTACAATTACCTGTTGCGGTTAATAGTATATATACTTTATTTGTCGTTATTTATATTTTCTGAATACATTATGTGATAATGTTCATCAGTTGGTGTTAATTTTCAATCTATCAAGATAAACATTTTATCAAAATCAAATTAAAGTATGTTATTTATGTAGTTTGATCATTTTCCTCCACTGATGTACTAACATTATTTGGTTTATTTTGTACATATGTAGCATCATCTACAAAGATACAAATAATTGCTATTGCGACATCCAGTGGACACATTTAGAACAGCAGTTTCTTTCATTCAAAAATTTCAGGTTAATTTATATACTTAGCAAACTCATCCCGCGGGCCTGATCCGGCCCCCGGGCCGTACGTCTGACACCCCTGGTTTAAAGTCATATCCAACAATTGCGACAACGACTTTTTACTGTCAACTGAGTTTCGTTTTTTTAGTGATTTCTGCTGGTGGTGTGCCTCCGCATTTATTCGACGCTAAAAATGTGCCTTGGCTCAAAAAAAGGTTGAAAAACACTGCTCTATGCAGCATTTTCACCAAAGAACCACCATTACATGTTATGTAGACCACAAGGAGCTACGAACAAGTCCGTGGAACGCTCTCCCTGACCACCTGAGGGCACCACAGACTGTGGATGCTATTAAAAAAAGCTTAAAAACCCTTCTTATTAAAAAAAGCCTCTTTTTTTTAGATATACCATATTTTTCGGAGTATAAGTCGCAGTTTTTTTTCATAGTTTGGCCGGGGGTGCGACTTATAATCAGGAGCGACCTATGTGTGAAATTATTAACACATTAGCGTAAAATATCAAATAATATCCAGTGTTTCCCATAAACTGCCAAGATACCTGTGGCGGTGGGGGCGTGGCTATGGGCGTGGTCACCATGACATCATCGAGTAATTTGCATAATTTACTACAATGATATGATTTTCTCTAAAAAGGCTCAAAAAATGTATACTTACTAATTAATAATAACAGTTTTGTTTTAAACGTCCATCCATCCATCCATTTTACAATATAATTACAACACTTTATGTACATATTTATATACAGATTTGAACAATAAGTTATTCACTGAAATATATTTATTAATTGTGGTTCTTACAAAAAATATATCTTATAAAAATACAAAAGCTAAAATGTCTCTTAAAGCTCTGCCCCTTTAATTAGTGCATACTAAATAATTTAAATTTAGCCTACTACTACAACCATATTATTTACCAGCAACATAAAGTAAAACAGAGGCAGAGGTGTCCTGCCACAGTTAGTAACAAATAAACTGAAAACAGTAGTGGTGGTAGATAAACACAAAGCTTCATCAAACATCTGATCCACTGAACAAGGAGCTCCAAAAATCTTGATCCTACACTTCTCTTTTGTAAAGTAAATCTGAACAGTCTATATGGGCATCTACATCAACTATATGATTTGCCTGAGAAGCTGGACAGGACAAAATAAATAAATAAATAAATACAAAAATTTGTGGCGGCCTTAATTCTTTCTTTCTGATATCATTTAGCTCACTCACGTAAGAGACTAGACGTATAAGATTTCATGGGATTTAGCGATTAGGAGTGACAGATTGTTTGGTAAACGTATAGCATGTTCTATATGTTATAGTTATTTGAATGACTCTTACCATAATATGTTACGTTAACATACCAGGCACATTCTCAGTTGGTTATTTATGCCTCATATAACGTACACTTATTCAGCCTGTTGTTCACTATTCTTTATTTATTTGAAATTGCCTTTCAAATGACTATTCTTGGTGTTGGCTTTTATCAAATAAATTTCCCCCAAAAAATGCGACTTATACTCCAGTGCGACTTATATATGTTTTTTTCCTTCTTTATTATGCATTTTCGGCCGGTGCGACTTCAGTGTTTCCCACACATTCATTTATTTGTTGCGGCCCGCCACGAAAGAATTACGTCCACCACAAATTTATAAAAAAAAAAAAAAAAAATTTTTTTTTTTTTTTTTGGTCCTGTCCAGCTTCTTAGGCAAATCATATAGTTGATGTAGATGCCCATATAGGCTGTTCAGATTTACTTTACAAAAGAGAAGTGTAGGATACTTCTCTTGTTGCCTTATTTGTTTTTGACTTTATTAAATGTATTTATATTAGAAACACAACATGTGTATATAACAAAGGGTGCAAAGTCTGCAGGCAGTAGGAAACACACGGTTAAGTGTAGGGAGTAAAACTGATGGCAGTCTAAAGTTCAAGATTTTTGGAGCTCTTTGTTCAGTGGATCAGATGTTTGATGAAGCTCTGTGTCTATCTACCACCACTACTGTTTTCTGTTTATTTGTTACTGACTGTGGCAGGACACCTCTGCCTCTGTTTCACTTTATGTTGCTGGTAAATAATATGGTTGTAGTAGTAGGCTAAAGTTAAATTATTTAGTATGCATTAATTAAAGGGGCAGAGCTTTAAGAGACATTTTAGCTTTTATATTTTATAAGATATATTTTTTGTAAGAACCACAATTAATAAATATATTTCAGTGAATAACTTATTGTACAAATCTGTATATAAATATGTACATAAAGTGTTGTAATTATATTGTAAAATGGATGGATGGATGGACGTTTAAAACAAAACTGTTATTATTAATTAGTAAGTATACATTTTTTGAGTCTTTTTAGAGAAAATCATATCATTGTAGTAAATTATGCAAATTATTCGAGGATGTCATGGTGACCACGCCCATAGCCACGCCCCCACCGCCACAGGTATCTTGGCAGTTTATGGGAAACACTGGACTTATACTCCGTGGCGACTTATACTCCGAAAAATATGGTATGCATACTAGTTTTAGCTATTTGGCTGTTCTTGTTTTTATTTTTATTTATTTTTTTATTATCTTTTTATTTTTTTTAATACACTGTAGCACTTTGAGGTTGTTTACTCAATGTAAAATGCATTTTACAAATAAAATCTATTATTATTATTATTATAAGGAAGTCTTTTACATTTAGAAAAAAATCATAATAATATGACTCCTTTAATGCGCCTTATAATCCGGCGCGCCTTTTGTATGAAAATAGACCCGCTTGTCGGCAGTGCGCCTTTTAATCCGGTGCGCCCTATGGTCCGGAAAAGACGGTATACGCTCCGTATCAAAACAAGCAGAGTTGCAAAATGTCCATACCAGGGGTCACCAACCTTTTTGAAAGCAAGAGCTACTTCTTGGGTACTGATTAATGTGAAGGGCTACCAGTTCGATACACACTTAAATAAATTGCCAGAAATAGCCAATTTGTTCAATTTACCTTTAACTCTATATTATTATTAATAATTAATGATATTTACACTTAATTGAACGGTTTAAAAGAGGAGAAAACACGAAAAAAATGACAATTAAATTTTGAAACATAGTTTATCTTCAATTTCGACTCTTTGAAATTCAAAATTCAACCGAAAAAAGAGGAGAAAAACTAGCTAATTCGAATCTTTTGGAAAAAATTTAAAAAATAATTTATGGAACATCATTAGTAATTTTTCCTGATTAAGATTAATTTTAGAATGTTGATGACATGTTTTAAATAGGTTAAAATCCAATCTACACTTTGTTAGAATATATAACAAATTGGACCAAGCTATATTTCCAACAAAGACAAATCATTATTTCTTCTAGATTTTCCAGAACAAAAATTTTAAAAGAAATTCAAAAGACTTTGAAATAACATTTAAATTTGATTCTACAGATTTTCTAGATTTGCCAGAATAATTTTTTGGAATTTTAATCATAATAAGTTTGAAGAAATATTTCACAAATATTCTTCGTCGAAAAAACAGAAGCTAAAATGAAGAATTAAATTAAAATTGATTTATTATTCTTTACAATAAAAAAAAAAATTTACTTGAACATTGATTTAAATTGTCAGGAAAGAAGAGGAAGGAATTTAAAAGGTATATGTGTTTAAAAATCCTAAAATCATTTTTAAGGTTGTATTTTTTCTCTAAAATTGTTTTTCTGAAAGTTATAAGAAGCAAAGTAAAAAAATTAATGAATTTATTTAAACAAGTGAAGACCAAGTCTTTAAAATATTTTCTTGGATTTTCAAATTCTATTTGAGTTTTGTCTCTCTTAAAATTAAAAATGTCGGGCAAAGCGAGACCAGCTTGCTAGTAAATAAATAAAATAAAAATAAAAAGGCAGCTCACTGGTAAGTGCTGCTATTTGAGCTATTTTTAGAACAGGCTAGCGGGGGACTCATCTGGTCCTTACGGGCTACCTGGTGCCCGCGGGCACCGCGTTGGTGACCCCTGGTCCAGACTCTGCTGGCATTTTTACACGTTTCCGTACAACCAGGTGTTACTTTTTGAGGTGATTAAAGCCAAATGGAGTAGAAATGCCAACAGCTGTCAGTGTTATGAAGTGTATCATGCATGATATCCATTTCAGGCGACATTTGGTGCTCACCGTGAGTGACGCCGAGTTGGGACTGAGCGGCCGGCCCTCCTCGGCGCTCTTCTTCCCGGCCAGCATCTTGGCCTGCTGAGCCTTGGCCGCCTGGGTGTTGACTGACTGCAGCAGCTGCAAACACATCTTCTTAAATATATATATCTTTGTCTTTTCACAGAGATTGGAGGGAGACGCTACCTTCATGATGGTGCCCACAGCTTTGGTGCGCCCCTCCCTGAACACCAGCTTCTGGTCGCAGTGCAAGTACTCGGGCGTCTTGATGAAGCGGAAGTGGACCGAGGCCTTGTCGCCGGTCCTCAGGCAGTCTTTGTTCATGGTCAGGATGGTGGCGGTCTGACGGATACTTCCACAGTGGACTGGTGAGCATGCAAACACCTCATTAGTCTGGTTCCAGTTTCACTAATTCCTCAGTACATTCACCAAAACATTCAAATGGACTTGCTTTGAATTATGCATCTTTTTTTATTTAAAGAACATAAATGCATCCTTGCGGTTTATGCAACAAATTATATGATGATGTCATAACAGCCACGCCCCCACAAGCTTATAAAAGTGGCTGCTTAGTGTCATTAATCAACAAAATGGAATCAAAGGTGAGGTTTTATGGAGCTAAATTAGGTCCACAAGTTTTATACTTGAAAACATTTACTTTGAAACAGAAAGTTCAAAAATGCATCATCCATCCATCCATTTCCTACCGCTTGTCCCTCTCGTGGTCGCGGGAGCCCATCAGTCTATTCAAAATTAAAAGACGTGCACACTATTTTTTTTTTCCAGGTTGATTATCATTTTAATTTACACTTATAATTATTTTAAATGAATTCCTAATTATATAATTTATGAGTCATAGTTCTATATTCTGAAGTTTATTATGAGTCTGGAAAAGAAGGTGAAACTGTAAAAAAAAAAAATTTTAATCTGAAAAAACAGAGGCTTAAATATCCAAATATGAGTGTGAAAAATAAAAATTAAATCCATTAAAAGTGTGAGTAAAAATAATATTCAACCTGAAATTAATGTGAGCACTTATTGATATTGTGAATACACTGATGTATTTTAAAAAATTCAACATCAAAGCCTGAACTTGATTTACTTAAAAAACAAATCATTATTTAATTTCTCATAAAAGTTAAATACGTTGTTTTTTGTTCTTTTATTCTCTTTGAAAGGTTATTTTAACCTCTTTTAAACAAAATACATAATTTTATTATCTCAAACATCAAAATTAATTGATTTATTCTATTTATAAACAAAATAGTTTGTTCTCATTGTATTCTCTTTAAAACCAGAATAATTGTTTTTACTTTATTCACTAAAAAAAACAAAAAAACATATATTTTGTTTCTCATAAAAGCTAAATAAATTGTTTTTTATTCTCTTTTTAAAAACAAAACAATTATATTCTCTTACAAATCAAAATACACTATTTTATTCATTTTATACACATTTCATTTTATTTTCTGTAAAAACAGAATCATTGCTTAATTGTTTCATCATCTAAAAACAAATAAACGGTCTCACTTTCTTTTCTTTGAAAAAAATAATGATTGTTGTAATTTTAATACCTTTTAATAAGAATATTAATTCTCATTTTATTCATTTAAAAAACTAAAGAAATGGGTTTTTCACAAAAGCTAAAAAAAATTGTTATTTTATGGTTTTTAAAAAAGTGATTTCATGCTCTTTAAAAACAAAATGATTATATTCTCTTACAAATCAAAATACATTGTATTCATTTTATACACAAAATAATGTATTTTCATCTTATTTTCTTTAAAAACAATAATTTTTTATTTTATGTTATTTAAAAACAGAAAAACTGTCATTGTCTTTTCTTTACAAAAATAATAATAGTTCCTATTGTAATAGCTTTTAATAAAATTATTATTTGTTCTCATTTTACTCACTTTATAAACAAAAATACATTTTGTTCCCCATAAAAGCTAATTAAATTGGCTTTTTATTCTCTTTTTTTTTTAAAGTTATTTTATTCTTTTTAAGAACGAAATTATCGTTACTTTCTTTTCTTTAAAAACAGAAAAACTGTCATTTTATTTTCTTTACAAAAATAATTGTTCCTATTTTAAGAGCTTTTAATAAAATTATTTATTCTCATTTTATTCACTTAATAAACAAAAATTCATTTTGTTCCCCATAAAAGCTAAATAAATTGGCTTTTTATTCTCTTTTTAAAAAGTTATTTTATTCTTTTTAAGAACGAAATTATCGTTACTTTCTTTTCTTTAAAAACAGAAAAACTGTCATTTTATTTTTTTTACAAAAATAATTGTTCCTATTTTAAGAGCTTTTAATAAAATTATTTATTCTCATTTTATTCACTTAATAAACAAAAATTCATTTTGTTCCCCATAAAAGCTAAATAAATTGGCTTTTTATTCTCTTTTTAAAAAGTTATTTTATTCTTTTTAAGAACAAAATTATTGTTACTTTCTTTTCTTTAAAAACAGAATAATTTAGTTTCTAAAGTGAATTCAATAAAAAACAGTATTTGTTTTTATTCTATTCACTCTAAAAACAAAATAATTCTCATTTTATTCCTCATAAAAGCTAAAATTTTTTAAAAATAATGATTTTATATATTTTTTTACAGTATTTGATTCTGTCTATAAACAAAATAATTTGTTGTTATTTAGTTGTACTTGCTAACGTTTGGCTCCCATTGGTCAGAAGGTGTGGAAGGTGTGGGCACTGACCCATGGCCTGGTAGCGCGGGGATATGGTAGTGGGGTGGTGGAGCACCAGAATCTCGGCCTCAAACTCCCAGGTGGCCTGCGGCGCCAGCTTCGGGGAGACCATCACCATTCCTTTCCTTATGTACGAGCGTTTGATCTGAAGCGGCGGGAGGGGGAGGACCACAATTAGAACCTCAACACTGGCTCCTCCCACAATACAAAAGTGACGACGGAGTTGAAAATCATTCCACTCAAGTTCTCCCGCTCACCTTCTTGAGGGCGAAGGACGCCGTCTGTCCGCCGCGCACCTCCTTGACGGACATCCTCTTGCGGTGGATGGACTTGACGGCGATGGAGATGAAGGTGCCCAGAGGGTCGGGCCCCAGGAGCAGCGTGTCGTTGAGACGGATCACCCCTCGTAACGTGGTCCCCGACACCACCGTGCCGACGCCCTGGTGAGACACGTGGGCGACGCGGAGGTCAGGATGTCGCCCCCTGCTTGTTGTAAATAGGAACGGGCTTTCGCTTTTCTACCTTCAAACTCGAGATTGGCGCCGATATTTGGCATTTTAGTGTATATATCTGTATCTACCTTTTTTTTTTTTTTTAACAAATTACATCAGCAGATACAATATATACGTTTATACCACCAATATTTAGTATTCAAAATAAATAAATATTGTAAATTCCGGACTATACGCCGCTAATTTTTTCCTACGCTTTGAACCCTGCGGCTTATATTGTGGATTTTTCTTCGCCGACGGCCACGATGCAAATAGTTTTCAAAAAACACGAGCAACGACATTGAAAAGGTGTGATATTGTTTGTGCCATGGCGCCCTCCTGTGGACGATTTTGCTCACTGCAGGTCAACTACTGTGGACGTTTCATCAGAAAGTGCCTCCTCTGGTTCTTTCTTTCTTTAGTCTATTTCGAACGTGAACACACTTACAGCATAATACATCACACCATTTCATATCATTTCACTTTACATCATGTCCGAAAAGGAGTAGGAAGAAGCAAAGCTCATTTAATCCTACCCCTTTTCCCACTTCAGAGCGTTTACAAATACATACATTTATTTACTGACCTTTTTATAGTAAAATGACATCCGTGAATGAGTAATACAACAGTTTTGTAATATATAATTAAGTCAGTCATTATTAACATACTGAGATGAAGAATATCTTATTTTCAATAAGGTTGAAAGTATTTCTCATAATTCTTCTTCTTCTTTGTACTTTGTAAGCACTATTCATTTGAACAACCTCGATTCCTTTAAGACTTAGTTTACTTAATTACAAAGTAAACACTGTCAATAAATGTATTATTCTGCCCTTGCTACTCGTTTCTAGCATGTGCAGATAGTTAAACGCATGAAGGAACAGAAGCTCCAGAAGTTTTCTTGGGGATTGATGTTCCTTCTTTTGAATTAATTTCCTTCTTTATTTTCTTTTTCATTTAGGATTGTAAGCCTTAACATATAAACATAAAATAAACATTACAAAAGTATAGCGTCCGTTTTGTATTTTACATAAAGTCCATTGTGTATTTTTACATGAATAAAATAGCTATAGTGTTAATACATTCAGACAACTACAAATGTTTACGTGTATAGAAATGAAACATCTACATCAAAAATTGCACAGAATGAATTTGACTCATCACCATTAAACCTGAGGTGTTCAAATTTAGCACTTCATGTATTAAACGAGCTCTGATCGCCCAAATAAGAAGCTTTGGCGGGCCGCCAGTTAAATAAGCATGGTCTACAGTATTTCCTTCTGTTTTAGTGCTTTCGACCGGAAGTACAAGTGCTGATCCGGCTACTAATCCATCCATGGCGAATCTCCATTCATCACTCTAAGCAACATTTGTTAAGTTTTACAATATAACTAAATCAATTCTTACTTACTAAACCGTCCCATGTGTGATGTCCGCAGGAGTGTTTTCATGCATATTTGTACGTGCTATCGTGATGTAATGACGCTAGCGCCGTTAGCATTAGCCAAAATGCGAACACATTTACGAGTCTCTGTGTTAGTATTATCTGCTCGTGCTGCTGGGTGAATGTGAATTCCTGCCGTTTAAAGCTTCGAACCGGAAGTAGAAGTGCTGTTCCGTCTTCCGGCCGTCCATAGCGTTTCTACTTGTATGGATTCTTCATTCATCACTCCAAGCAACGTTTGTAAGTTTTACAATATAACTAAAACGATTCTTACTTACTAAACCGTCCCATGTGTGATGTCTGTGGGAGTGTTTTCATGTACATTAGTACATGCTATTGAAATGTAATGAAGATAGCGTAGTTAGCGTTAGCATATTAGCCAAAGCTAACTACGTTTACGAGTCTCTGCGTTAGTACTATTAACTTACAACAAAAACATTTTTTGTATTGTTTCAGTTTCACTAATTCCTCAGTAAATACACCAAAACGTCACCGTGGAGTTATTACGTTTGTTTAGCTGATTGTAGAGCTAGCTTGCGCAGCTAGCGGGTCCATGACGATGACTTCTGTTTTGTTTGATCAGCCGTTTTACTGCCTTGTTACAGACACCGTTTGGAAACACTTAAAGTATGTAAATAAACATGTATAATTAGTAGGGGTGTAACGGTACACAAAAATGTCGGTTCGGTACGTACCTCGGTTTAGAGGTCACGGTTCGGTTCATTTTCGGTACAGTAAGAAAACAACAAAATATAAATTTTTGGGTTATTTATTTACCAAATGTGAAGTAATGGGAACCTTGGATAGGTCAATAATTCATAATAACATTGATTTTGATTCAATATTATGTTTTGAGCAATGACAGTTTGAAAGAAAAAAAAACAGCTTTGTTTTATTAGTCAACATTGCAACTTTTTCTAAATTACATTTCACCTTTAAGCTTTTTTATTTCAATTTTGTTATGTTTTTGTTTATTTTAATAGTATTTTTAGAATGTGCCGTGGGCCTTTAAAACATTAGCTGTGGGCTGCAAATGGCACACTTTTGACACCCCTGCTATAGATAATAAAAAATGAAATCTGATAAATCTATGGATAAAAAGCATGCATCATAACTCTCTCTCGCTCTCTCTGTCTCTGCCCCTCCCTCACCAATGCTGCTGCGCGCACAATTTGTTTTGTTTTTAACCCCTTCTTAACCCTGAACGTACATTGAAAATACACGCAACCTTAACTCAAAATGCCGGACATTTGAGGCATTTAAGAAACTCCGCCCTGACAGCTCCGCAAAAGAGGACATGTCCGGTGGAAAAGAGGACGTATGGTCAGTCGGACTGCCGATATTATCGCCCGATAAATGCTTTAAAATGTAATATCGGAAATGATCGGTATCGGTTTCAAAAAGTAAAATGTATGACTTTTTAAAACGCCGCTGTGTACACGGACGTAGGGAGAAGTACAGAGCGCCAATAAACCTTAAAGGCACTGCCTTTGCGTGCCGGCCCAGTCACATAATATCTACGGCTTTTCACACACACAAGTGAATGCAAGGCATACTTGGTCAACAGCCATACAGGTCACACTGAGGGTGACCGTATAAACAACTTTAACACTGTTACAAATATGCGCCACACTGTGAACCCACACCAAACAAGAATGACAAACACATTTCGGGAGAACATCCGCACCGTAACACCACATAAACGCAACAGAACAAATACCCAGAACCCCTTGCAGCACTAACTCTTCCGGGACACTACAATATACACACACCCCCAGGGAGTGCATGTCCCAAATTCCAAGCTGCTGTTTTGAGGCATGTTAAAAAAAAAAATAAAGCACTTTGTGACTTCAATAATAAATATGGCAGTGCCATGTTGGCATTTTTTTTTTCCATAACTTGAGTTGATTTATTTTGGAAAACCTTGTTACATTGTTTAATGCATCCAGCGGGGCATCACAACAAAAATGAGGCATAATAATGTGTTAATTCCACGACTGTATATATCGGTATCGGTTGATATTGGAATCGGTAATTAAGAGTTGGACAATATCGGAATATCGGATATCCGCAAAAAAGCCATTATCGGACATCTCTATTTATAATATATTACTGTGTAAATAACTCATTTCACAACTTATATATCTGGTGTGTTTTATATATGGAAACTTTTTTTCTTTCTAAAATTGAGTGGGTGTGGCTTATATACCGGTGCGCTCTATAGTCCGGAAAATACGGTGCTATTCATGTTTAAACAACTTTTACTGCAAATTAATATGGGCTCCAAATATCGTTCATCAGACTCCTTTACTACTAATCATCTGTATCGGCCCTTAAAAACAACAAGACGTATCGGTCGATCTCTAATGTGGACGCCATCTTCCAGTACGTACCGGGACGGAGTACGTGTCGTCTATTTGGAACTCTGCGGGCTCGTCGTCGTTGAAGTTGGTTCTGGAGGAGAGGAGGTTGAGGAACATCTTCAGGAGGTCCATGTTCTCTCCCGTCACGTTTGAAATCTGGAATATGGGACACATCCTGTAGGGCGGAGATGAAAATGATATTACTAGAGAGGTCCGATAATGGCTTTTTTTGCCGATATCCGATATTCCGATATTGTCCAACTCTTAATTACCGATCCCGATATCAACCGATACCGATATATACAGTCATGGAATGAACACATTATTATGCCTAATTTAGTTGTGATGCCCCGCTGGATGCATTAAACAATGTAACAAGGTTTTCCAAAATAAATCAACTCAAAAATGCCAACATAGCACTGCCATATTTATTATTGAAGTCACAAAGTGCATTAGTTTTTTTAACATGCCTCAAAACAGCAGCTTGGAATTTGGGACATGCTCTCCCTGAGAGAGCATGAGGAGGTTGAGGTGGGGGGTAGGGGGTAGCGGGGTGGGGTGTATATTGTAGCGTCCCGGAAGAGTTAATGCTGCAAGGGGTTCTGGGTATTTGTTCTGTTGCGTTTATGTTGTGTTACGGTGCGGATGTTCTCCCGAAATGTGTTTGTCATTCTTGTTTGGTGTGGGTTCACAGTGTGGCGCATATTTGTAACAGTGTTAAAGTTGTTTGTACGTCCACCCTCAGTGTGACCTGTATGGCTGTTGACCAAGTATGCCTTGCATTCACTTGTGTGTGTGAAAAGCCGTAGATATTATGTGACTGGGCCGGCACGCAAAGGCAGCGCCTTTAAGGTTTATTGACACTCTGTACTTCTCCCTACGTCCGTGTACACAGCGGCGTTTTAAAAAGTCATACATTTTACTTTTTGAAACCGATACCGATCATTTCCGATATTACATTTTAAAGCATTTATCGGCCGATAATATCGGCAGTCCGATATTATCGGACATCTCTAGATATTACACGACGGTCGCTTAATAACCACTGTATCGTATTCACACACTTTCACTTGCTACCGGTTGGCCCTCGCAAGGAAACACATTAGAACACACCTGGTCTGCCAGAGCATAAGAAGATGGAGCAGACAGTATATATCGTGAGTGGTGTAAATGCACTTTTTGTAACTATTGAAGTCATGTGACAGGGCAACCTCCGTGGCAATAACTAACAAAAAACATGTCCAGTAAGTCAAAAAGGTAATAATCAGTACTTCCTAGCTTTTGTTTCCTTTTCATGGTTTTATGCATCATGGCCAATTATGCAAATTTGACGATGACATCACTGCCACGCTGACGACTACAACATGTCTAAACTGTTTTAAACAAATAAAATAATATATGAGGCAGAAAACTAAATATTCATGTTTGGATGGAATTACAAGGAGGACACTTTGGGAAACTTTCATGAGGATTTATTCCCGTTTGTCCCTAAAAGGGAAGCAAACACGAGTGCAACATTTTCACTGACTTAAAACACTAAGAAACACTTTTCTTTCTCAAAAAATGTAATTTAATAATTTGAATGATATGAATGTTTTGACTCAGTTTGTTAAAGGCCTACTGAAAGCCACAACTAGCGACCACGTAGTCTGATAGTTTATACATCAATGATGAAATCTTAACATTGCAACACATGCCAATACGGCCGGGTTAACTTATAAAGTGCAATTTTAAATTTCCCGGGGAACTTCCGGTTCAAAACGCCTTTGGAGGATGACGTATGCGCATGACGTCGCGAGGTCAACGGAAGTGTTTGGACCCTATTGGACACAATACACAAAGCTCTGTTTTCATCTCAAAATTCCACAGTATTCTGGACATCTGTGATGCTGAATCTTTTGCAATTTGTTTAATGAACAACGGAGGCTGCAAAGAAGAACGATGTAGGTGGGATCGGTGTATTAGCGGCTGGCTGCAGCAACACAACAAGGAGGACTTTGTTGGATAGCAGACGCTAGCGCCGGCGACCTCACCTTGACTTCCTACGTCTCCGGGCCGCCGACCGCATCGTCGATCGCTGGAACGCGGGTGAGCACGGGTGTTGATGAGGGCTGGCTGGCGTAGGTGGAGCGCTAATGTTTTTATCATAGCTCTGACGAGGTCCCGTTGCTAAGTTAGCGTCGTTAGCAACAGCATTGCTAGGCTTCGACAGGCGGCACAGCATTAACCGTGTATTTACATGTCCAGTGTTTGGTTCGGTGTCTCCTGATAGTAGTATTGTTGATCTGCTGTCTATCCTTCCAGTCAGGGATTTATTTATTTTGTTTCTATCTGCATTCGAGACAGATGCTATCACGTTAGCTCGTGCTAAAGAGCTTCATCGATGTATTGTCGTGGAGATAAAAGTCACTGTGAATGTCCATTTCGCCTTCTCGACTCTCATTTTCAAGAGGATATAGTATCCGAGGTGGTTTAAAATACAAATCCGTGATCCACAATAGAAAAAGGAGAGAGTGTGGAATCCAATGAACCAGCTTGTACCTAAGTTACGGTCAGAGCGAAAAAAGGTATCTCTTAACTGCATTCTAGTCCGTCACTCTAACGTTCCTCATCCACGAATCTTTCATCCTCGCTCAAATTAATGGGGTAATCGTCGCTTTCTCGCTCCGAATATCTCTCGCTCCATTGTAAACAACGGGGAATTGTGAGCAGCACTACCGCTTGTGACGTCACGCTACTTCCGGTAGGGGCAAGGTTTTTTTTTATCAGCGAGCAAAAGTTGCAAACTTTATCGTCGATTTTCTCTACTAAATCCTTTCAGCAAAAATATGGCAATATCGCAAAATGATCAAGTATGACACATAGAATGGATCTGCTATTCCCGTTTAAATTTTAAAAAATCATTTCAGTAGGCCTTTAAATGAATGATTACTGTCATCTCTCCTGTACACATTTAAACATTTAACATTTATCACTGAACTATTTTAGCTATATCACAATATCGTATTGTATCCTGCCTTAAGTATCGGAATACATATTGTATCATGATGTGTATAGTACCATGATACGAGACGCGTATTGTATCGTGATACATACTGTATCGCTATACGTATAGTATCAGGATACGCATTGCACCGTGATACGTATTGTATCGTGATACGTACAGTATCTTATTGTATTGTAATACGTACAGTATCGTATTGTACTGTGATACATATTGTATCGTGATGCGTATTGTACTGTGATACATATTGTATCGTGATGCGTATTGTACTGTGATACATATGTATTGTATCATGATGCGTATTGTATTACGGTACGTATAGTATCGTGATGCGTATTGTACTGTGATACTTATGTACTGTATCGTGGTGCATACTGAATCATGATACGTGCTGTATTGTGATACGTCGTGTATCATATTGCGATGCGTACTGTATGATGCGTACTGTTTCACGACGCGTATTGTGTAGTGATACATACACTTTATATCGTGATGTGTATTGTATTGTGATACGTACTGAATCTTATTGCGCAATGTATCGTGATGCGCACTGAATCGTGATACGCACTGCATCGTGATACGGATTGTATCGTATGATGCATATTGTATTGTGATACATATGTATTGTATCATGATGCGTACTGTATTACGGTACGTATAGTATCGTGATGCGTATTGTATTGTGATACATATGTACTGTATCCTGATGCGTATTGTACTGTGATACATATGTACTTTATCGTGGTGCATACTGAATCGCGATACGTACTGTACTGTGATACGTGGTGTATCATATAGCGATGCGTACTGTATCGTGATATGTACTGTATTGTGATACGTGGTGTATCATATTGCGATACATACTGTATTGTGCTACGTAGTGTATCATATTGCGATGCGCCCTGTATCGTGATGCGTACTGTTTCACAACGCATACTGTGTAGTGATACATACACATTATATCGTGATGCGTATTGTATTGTGATATGTACTGAATCTTAATGTGTAATGTATCGTGATGCGCACTGAATCGTAATGCGCATTGTATCGTGATACGCATTGCATCGTGATACGGATTGTATCGTATTAAATCGCAATGCATGTTGTATCGCAATGCATATTGTATCGCAATGCATATTGTATCGCGTTGCGTACTGTATCCTGAGGGGTATCGTATCGTAATGCGTACTGTATCGTCATGCGTATTGTATTGTGATGCATATTGTATCGCGATGCGTACTGTATCGTGAGGGGTACTATATCGCGATGCATACTATATCGTGATGCGTATTGTATGGAGATGCGTACTGTATCATGAGGAGTACTGTATCGTAATGCGTGCTGTGTCGTGATGCGTATTGTATTGTGATGCATATTGTATCGTGATGCGTACTGTATCGCGATGCGTACTGTATCGCGAGGGGTACTGTATCGCGAGGGGTACTGTATCGCAATGCGTACTGTATCGTGATGCGTACTGTATCGTGATGCGTACTGTATCGTGATGCGTATTGTATCACCATGCGTACTGTATCCTGGAGGGTACTGTATCGTAATGCGTACTGTATCGTGATACGCACTGAATTGTAATGCGCACTGAATCGTAATGCGCATTGTATTGTGACGCGTATTGTATCGCGATGCATATTGTATCGCGATGCATATTGTATTATGAGGGGTACTGTATCGTAATGCGTACTGTATTGTGATGCATATTGTATCGCAATGCGTATTGTATTGCGATGCATATTGTAATATGCGGGGTACTGTATCGTAATGCGTACTGTATTGTGATGCATATTGTATCGCAATGCGTATTGTATCGCGATGTGTACTGTATCGCGATACGTACTGTATCGAGATGCGTACTGTATCTTGAGGGGTACAGTATCGTGAGGGGTACAGTATCGTGAGGGGTACTGTATCGTGATGCATATTGTATTATGAGGGGTACTGTATCATAATGCGTACTGTATTGTGATGCATATTATATCGCAATGCGTACTGTATCGGGATGCGTACTGTATCGCGATGCGTATTGTATCGTGATGCGTACTGTATCGAGATGCGTACTGTATCGTGAGGGGTACTGTATTGTAATGCGTACTGTATCATGATGCATATTGTATCGCAATGTGTATTGTATCGCGATGCGTACTGTATCATGATACATATTGCATCGTGATGCGGATCATATTGTCATACATATTGCATCATGATATGTATTGTATGGTGATACTTATTGCCAAGGCTCAGCTAATGCTAATTACTGGGCTAACCTGACAGAACGCAACAGAAAGAGTTTCCACAACAAAGCGCCCTCTCACCTCTCCGAGCTGAAGTTGGACGCCGTGACGATGACGTCGTCTTTGTTCTGCACCAAGACTGGTATTTTCCTGCAGCCCGGAGACTTCAACAACCTCTGTAGTAACTTGAGGGTTTCTGGGGAGAGGAGAAAGAAACACTTCAGGTGTGTCGGACGACGCAGGACGAGGTGTGGCGTGACGAGCACCTTGCAGGACGTTGACGGGACACATGTCTATCTTGGTGACCACCACAAACACCGGGACGTTCAGAGCCAGAGCAAGACCCAGGTGCTCTTTGGTCATGCCCACAATGCCCGCGTTACTGCCAACCTGGTAATAAAACAATGATTTTGTTTTTATGAGAAGAAATAAGTGATTTTGGTTTAAAGACAGTTATTCTGTTTTTAAAGAGAATAAAATGAAATCAATTATTTAGTTTTTTACGGAAAAGTAAATGAGAACAAATTGTTTAGTTTATAATGAAAATAAAATCATGTATTTTGTTTTTAAAGACAATAAAATGAGAACAATTATTCTGTTTTGATAGTGAATACAATGAAATCAGTTGTTCTATTTTTAAGGAGAAAAAAAAGAAAAGTATTCTGTTTTTAAGGAGAATACATTGAGAATTTTTTTTTTTTTTAAAGGGAATAAAATGAGGCAATTATTCTGTTTTAAAGAGAATAAAATCAAAACAATCCTTTAGTTTTTACAGAAAATTAAAGGAAATTAAATCAAATGGTTTAGTTTATCATAAGAATAAAATAATTGATTTTGATTTTAAAGAGTATAAATATTTTTTGTTGTTTTTAAAGTCAATAAAATGAAAACAGTTATTCTGTTTTAAAGAGAATAAAATGAAAACAATTATTCAGTTTTTAAAGTGAATAAAAAGTTATTTCGTTTTTTAAAGAAAACGTAATTAAATTAACAAATGATGTAGTTTATAATCAAAATAAAATAATTTATTTTTATTTTAAAGAGAATACATTAATTTAGTCTGTTTTTAAAGAGATAACATGAAAATAGTTATTTTGTTTTAATGAGAATAAAATGAGAACAATTATTCTGTTTTAAAGACAATAAAATGAAAACAATCCTTTAGTTTTTACAGAAAATTAAAGGAAATTAAATCAAATTGTTTAGTTTATCATAAGAATAAAATAATTGATTTTGATTGTAAAGAGTATAAAATATTTTTGTTTTTGTTTTTAAAGTGAATAAAATGAAAACAATTATTACGTTTTTAAAGTGAATAAAATAAGTTATTTTGGTTTTACAGAAAATGTAATTAAATTAATAAATGATTTAGTTTATAATTAAAATAAAATAATTGATTTTGATTTTAAAGAGAATAAATTGATTTAGTCTGTTTTTAAAGAGATAACATGAAAATAGTTATTTTGTTTTAATGAGAATAAAATGAGAACAATTATTCTGTTTTTACAGAAAATCTAATCTAAATTTACTAATTATTTAGTTTATAATTAAAATAAAGTAATACATTTTTATTTTAAAGAGGATAAAATAATGTAGTCTGTTTTAAAGAGAATAATATGAAAAAAGTTATGGTTTTAAAGAGAAAATGAGAACAATTATTCTGTTTTAAAGAGAATAAAATGAAAACAATCCTTTAGTTTTTACAGAAAATTAATGGAAATGAGCTGAGATAGGCTCCAGCGACCCCGAAAGGGACAAGCGGTAAAAAATGGATGGATGGATGGAAATCAAATTGTTTAGTTTATCATAAGAATAAAATAATTGATTTAGATTTTAAAGAGTATAAAATATTTTTTGATTTTTAAAGTGAATTAAATGAAAACAGTTATTCTGTTTTAAAGAGAATAACATTAAAACAATTATTCAGTTTTTTAAAGTGAATAAAAGAACAGTTATTTTGTTTTTACAGAAAATGTAATTAAATTAACAAATTATTTAATTTATAACTAAAATGAAATAAATGATTTTGATTTTAAAGAGAATAAAATTATTTAGTCTGTTTTTAAAAAGATAACATGAAAATGGTTATTTTGTTTTAATGAGAATAAAATGAGAACAAAATCTAATCTAAATTAACTAATTATTTAGTTTATAATTAAAATAAAGTAATTATTTTTTATTTTAAAGAGGATAAAATAATGTAGTCTGTTTTAAAGAGAATAATATGAAAAAAGTTGTGGTTTTAAAGAGAAAATGAGAACAATTATTCTGTTTTTAAAGTGAATACAATTGAAACAATGTTTTTCATTTGAGAGAAAATCAAATTGATTTTGCTCTTAAAGAGAATAAAATCAAATACATTTAAATTTAAAAAAATATTTATTTAGCTTTTATAAGGAATACAATTGTTTTCAAAGTGCATGAAATGAGAAAAATAATTTGTTTTAAAAGTGAATAAAATGAGAAAATATTTATTTAAAGTACTGTATATAAAATGAGAATAGAACAATATGTATTTTGTTTTTAAAGAGGATACAATGAGAATAAATCATTTATATTGATTTTAAAGGGAATACAATTAGAACAATTATTGAGAGTGAATACAATGAGTTAAAACTATCAGTGAGATTGTAAAGAGGACAACATGTATTACTAATGAATTCAATCAAACAATTTTTTAGTGATTAGAGCGAATGTACTGATTTCCAACAATGACTTGGTAAAGAGAATACAAGGACAAGAATGATTGGAGGGGGTCTGACCATCAGCATGCAGAAGTCTGGCAGGTGTCCGGTCATGCCAAACACGGTGGTCTTCAGGTACTTCTCGTGTCCCGCCAGGTCGATGAAGGTGATCACCTTGGAGGACTTCTCACAGATCTTGGTCCAGTCCAGGCCTCCGCCGTGACTGTCGGGCTTGTTGACTACCTGGAGAAACGACGACGATGACGAGGATGAAGACGGAAGCAGGTGACTTCCTGTGAGGTGCTGCCCACCTGCCCCTCGTGGTCAAAACCCAGGATGTCGTTTCCCACGCTGCTGGTCCTGCCGCTCTCCATCTCGTGTTTGTGCCTGAAGAGCTTCTGGCGGGCGAAGCCTCGGCCGTTGTCCAGCTCGCCGTGGGTCAGAACGCCCAGCAGGGTGCTCTTGCCGGCGTCCACGTTGCCGACCACCGCCACCCTGGAGCAAAAACACAGAAGAATAAATCATAGTAGGCAGGGGATGAAGTCTTCTGATCCCTAAGTGTCACGAGGCGTACCTGACCTCCAGGAAGTCCTGCTCGCCCACCCGCCGGCGGATGAGGTAGTCGCAGATCTTTCCGCCCGCCTCCGTCCTCTCTCTCAGCAGGATGAGGTCGGCTTCGATCTGCTCGCACAGCGACCTCACCGTGGCGATGGACGCCTCCATGTCCGTGTCGTTCAGACCGTAGTCGCCGCCGTCTGAACACATACATAGAGATCAGCACTTTGAACGGCTGCCATCGTCCTGCGAAGTTTTCGACACGCCAAAGCAATGCTTATTAACCCAATCAGCAGATGCCCTGCGGTCACAGTTCCAAACAGATAGATGCCTTCCACGTCTGCTCTTAAAGGCCTACTGAAAGCCACTACTACCGACCACGCAGTCTGATAGTTTATATATCAATGATGAAATCTTAACATTATAACACATGCCAATACGGCCGGGTTAACTTATAAAGTGACATTTTAAATTTGCCGCTAAACTTCCGGTTCGAAACGCCTCTGAGGATGACGTATGCGCGTGACGTAGCCCGGCGAACACGGGTATGCCTTCCACATTGAAGCCAATACGAAAAAGCTCTGTTTTCATTTCATAATTCCACAGTATTCTGGACATCTGTGTTCGTGAATCTGTTTCAATCATGTTCATTGCATTATGGAGAAGGAAGCCGAGCAAGCAAAGAAGAAAGTTGTCGGTGCGAAATGGACGTATTTTTCGAACGTAGTCAGCCACAACAGTACACAGCCGGCGCTTCTTTGTTTACATTCCCGAAAGATGCAATCAAGATGGAAGAACTCGGATAACAGAGACTCTAACCAGGAGGACTTTTGACTTGGATACACAGACGCCTGTAGAGAACTGGGACAACACAGACTCTTACCAGGATTACTTTGATTTGGATGACAAAGACGCAGACGTGCTACTGTGAGTATGCAGCTTTGGCTTTTTTTTGCGTATGTACGTAACTTTTTAAAAATATATAAGCTTTATGAACCTTGGGTTAGGTGAACGGTCTTTTGGGCTGAGTGATTGTGTGTGTTGATCAGGTGTTTGAATTGTAATGGCGTGTTCTATGGAGCTAGGAGCTAGCAGAGGAGCTAGGAGCTAGCATAACACGTACCGTACCGTACGTGCGCGTCACGTACGTAACTTTTTAAAAATATATAAGCTTTATGAACCTTGGATTAGGTGAACGGTCTTTTGGGCTGAGTGATTGTGTGTGTTGATCAGGTGTTTGAATTGTATTGGCGTGTTCTATGGAGCTAGGAGCTAGCAGAGGAGCTAGGAGCTAGCATAACAAACACGCAGGTGTTATTATGCAGGATTAATTTGTGGCATATTAAATATAAGCCTGGTTGTGTTGTGGCTAATAGAGTATATATATGTCTTGTGTTTATTTACTGTTGTAGTCATTCCCAGCTGAATATCAGGTCACCCCCGGCTCTCACAGCATCTTCCCTATCTGAATAGCTTCAACTCCCCACTAGTCCTTCACTTGCACTTTACTCATCCACAAATCTTTCATCCTCGCTCAAATTAATGGGGAAATTGTCGCTTTCTCGGTCCGAATTTCTCTCACTTCATGCGGCCATCATTGTAAACAATAGGGAACTTTGCGTATATGTTCAACTGACTATGTCACGCTACTTCCGGTAGGGGCAAGCCTTTTTTTTATCAGATACCAAAAGTTGCAATCTTTATCGTCGTTGTTCTATACTAAATCCTTTCAGCAAAAATATGGCAATATCGCGAAATGATCAAGTATGACACATAGAATAGATCTGCTATCCCCGTTTAAATAAAAAAAATTCATTTCAGTAGGCCTTTAAAAGTATGGACAAGACAAAGAGGCAAGCGGGGACCAACAGGGAGGGGAGAGGAATGCGACCGCCTTCACCATGTGCCAAAAAGTAAGTGTTATAGATTTATTTGTAAATTTCAACAGATTGTTTGATTTGAAAGAATCTACTCAATGGTCAAATATTATTGAACGGAACAGAATATTACTGCCACACAAATGTTAACTTTGAAAAAAAGATGACTAACTCTTGTAATGTTTGGAAGTCATCATTCGGCCTTAGGACATTTCACACTTTGGAAACTATTTTTATTTATTGATTTTTTGGTTGAAATTGTATTTAATTTTGCTTTCTTCCTTAAATGTAATTTTATATTACTTTATTTGCATTTATTTATTATTTATTTACTGAATTTTTTTATTTAATACAATTTTATTTTTAATATTATTTTAGGTTTATTTATTTATTAAAAATATTTATTTATTCATTGTTATTATTAAAAGTATTTTTTTATATAATGTATTTGTTTTATATTTTTAAAATATTTTATTTCCATAGACTTAATTTATTAAATTATATATATGTTTTTTTTACTTCAATGTATTTATTTATTTTACTGCATTATATATATATATATATATATATATATATATATATATATATATATATATATATATATATACACACTACTGTTCAAAAGTTTGGGGTCACCCAAACAATTTTGTGGAATAGCCTTCATTTCTAAGAACAAGAATAGACTGTCGAGTTTCAGATGAAAGTTCTCTTTTTCTGGCCATTTTGAGCGTTTAATTGACCCCACAAATGTGATGCTCCAGAAACTCAATCTGCTCAAAGGAAGGTCAGTTTTGTAGCTTCTGTAACGAGCTAAACTGTTTTCACATGTGTGAACATGATTGCACAAGGGTTTTCTAATCATCAATTAGCCTTCTGAGCCAATGAGCAAACACATTGTACCATTAGAACACTGGAGTGATAGTTGCTGGAAATGGGCCTCTATACACTTATGTAGATATTGCACCAAAAACCAGACATATTCAGCTAGAATAGTCATTTACCACATTAGCAATGTATAGAGTGTATTTCTTTAAAGTTAAGACTAGTTTAAAGTTATCTTCATTGAAAAGTACAGTGCTTTTCCTTCAAAAATAAGGACATTTCAATGTGACCCCAAACTTTTGAACGGTAGTGTACATATTATATATATATATACATATATATATACGTATATATATATGTATATATATATATATATATACACACACACACACATGGGGCATTCTACTAAATTAATGCAACGTACTGTGACTTAACCAAAAAAGGGTTTAACAAAACAATTAAGTATTCAGACATGGATTTTTACTGAGATTCTATTATGATCTGTTTAAACCCAGGGCTTTAATTGAGATAATGACACGATAAATTTATATTTGATAACTTTTTATTTAGTAATAGCTGTCCCCAATCGTGACCTCTAAATTTCTAATTATAAAAATACAACTTAAAACATTTTTTTGATTTGTTTCCATGGTATAACTTAAAAGATTGTTATGATTTAAATAAAACAGAGGTTTACATACATAGATGTATTGTTGATTTAATTTTCAAATGAAAAAAACTGTGCTAAAAATAAATAATCAGATCGGTGTTGTGTAGCTGCTAGCTCCTAATGGCCTGTAGCCTAGCATGTGTACGAGGGCTGCAACGATTAATCGATTAGATTTAAATCTTTTTGCTTTGATTAATCGTTTAATGAGTGTAACTAATACAAATTGATCAAATCCGAACTGCATTAAAGAAGGACAACAAGTTAAATAAAAAGTCAAAGATGGTAAAAAATGATAAATGGGAGGTAAATAGAAGGGAAAATGAAATAAATAAAAAGTAAATGGCAGGTAAAATGAGATACATAAAAGGTAAAAAAGTAAATTGAAGTTCATTTAAAGGTAAAGCAAAGTAAAATAGGTTAAATAGAATAAATAAATGGTTAAAAAATAAGGCAAATCAAGGTTAAAGAAGATAACTAGAAGGTAAAATAAATTATTGAAGGTTATGGCAAGCAGAGAAATCTTTGTTCAACTGTTTTCCCTAAAATATAAGGTGTGTTTTGTTTGAATACTCGATCAATCGAACAAATTAACCATTATATTACTCGATTACTAAAATAATCGACAGCCACATCCCTAATGTTTACCTTTTGTGAATGACTGAAACCGAAGAAAAGAGCACCATTGTGTGTTTATTGGAGGACGTTTAGATGTCAACTGGCTGTCCAGCTTTGCACAAGTAAACAGGGCTGCTTGTATCGCACATGATATCACATATTTTGCATGCAAGCACATACTTGTTTTGCTTAAATCAGACCTATGGCAATGTTGGATCGGGACACTTCTACTTTTGATATTGTTAAAATAAGGGCAACATGTTACAAAGACCAACAGGAGCATAACCCTGACATCTGTGCAATATTTTCTTGTATTAATACGTCTATCTCAGGGGTCGGCAACCTTTACCACTCAAAGAGCCATTTTGGCAAGTTTCAGAAATTAAAGAAAATAATGGGAGCCACAAAAAAAAATTTAAAATGAAAAACACCGCATACAAAGCTTAAATGCTTTGTACTATGTTAACCAGGGGTCTCAGACACACGCACCGGCACGCACTTTAATGTGGAAATTTGATGTTAGTGCGGCCCGCGAGTTTTGAATGAATGGCGCTTGATCGCGTCATACTTGCCAATCCTCTCATTTTTTCCGGGAGACTCCCGAATATCAGGGCGTGATGACACTGCTTTTGGCGCCCTCTACAGCCTGCCCAAACAGTGTACCTGCTCGACCACATGTAGAATGCAGTTTCAGCTTGCTCACGTGACAGCAAGGCGTACTAGCTCAGCAGCCACACAGCTTACACTGACGGTATAGCCGTATAAAACAACTTTAACACTGTTATGTTACAAATATGCGCCACACTTTGAACCCACACCAAAAAAGAATGACAAACACATTTCTGGAGAACATCTGCACTGTAACACAACATAAACACAACACAACCAATACCCAGAATCCCATGCAGCCCTAACTCTTCCGCTCAACCAACGCACGGGGGGGGTGATGTGTGGGGGATTTGGTGGTAGCGGGGTGTATAATCTAGACCGGAAGAGTTAGGGCTGCATGGGATTCTGGGTATTGGTTGTGTTGTGTTTATGTTGTGTTACGGTGGGATGTTCTCCAGAAATGTGTTTTTCATTCTTTTTTGGTGTGGGTTCACAGTGTGGCGCATATTTGTAACGTAACAGTGTTAAAGTTGTTTGATACGGCTACCGTCAGTGTAAGCTGTGTGGCTGATGACTAAGTATGCTTTGCTGTCTCCTATGTGTGCAAGTAAAAGCTACATTCAACATGTGGCCGGGCTGGCACGCTGTTTGTAAATGCTGTAGAGAACAATTACTACAGTGCAATCAGGGCACTCCCTTAATTTAGTAATTAGAGTGAAAATAGGATTATATTATTCCTGGGAGTTATCTAGGAGAGGCACTGAGATCCATAAGAATCCTGGGAAAATCGGGGGGGTCGGTAAGTATGCAGCTGAGCCGCATCAGAGTGGTCAAAGAGCAGCATGCGGCTCCGGAGCCGCGGGTTGCCGACCCCTGGTCTATCTATATTGGATCAGGGCACCCGTGTGATTGGCTCAGACAACACACAACATTGGATGGTTAGCTCAAAGCTCTTTCCTACCTGAGCCCATTCCGACCACATAGATGGTTTCTCCGCAGCCCTCGTCTAGTCGCTCCCGTAGGTGTCGCATCAGGCCGTCGTACTGTTCCCCCGTAGGACTCACCAGGAGCAGCTGCGTGGACGAATATGAGGTTTGGATCAGCGGTGTGGATTATTCTAAACCAGTCCCGAGTCCCATCCCAGGCAGGGGCACCAAACAAAACATGGCTAATGGTAACGCAAATGAGAGAAAAGTGTCGTCAGTGGTTTGGTTTTGCGGCAACAGGCGTGGAAGAAATGACTAGACGCTGCAAAGTTTGTTTCAAAAATGTAGCAACACAACAAACTAAATCCAACAACTGAAATGCAACTCTTTACAAAGCCAGCAAGAAAAAAAAAAAAAACTCCAGCTAAAACGCAGATTACCGCGGGGGAATTTACACAGTTGGCATGTATGATAAGAAAGAAGCACAGTGGAAAACGAGAGCTAAAGCGGTCGCTCTGCACGTCGCTAATACAGCGGAAAAGCCTGCTTTTATCCACCCGTTAAAACTAGGGAAACCTCTCAATGCTACATTTGTATTTACACAAGTATTTTATTCAAGACAGAATATTTAAGTGTGTACTCGATGCATCTCAAAGGTTGGAGTTGATTTAGACTTAGACAAACTTTATTGACAGTAGCTCAGCTACAAAGGATGGAAAGGATAATACAGGTATAAAGTAGACTAAAAATGTACCATAGTAGCAATATAAAATCTAACATATGTAATATCCATCCATTTTCTACCGCTTATCCCTTTCGGGGTAACGGGGGGGTGCTGGAGCCTATCTCAGCTACAATCGGGCGGAAGGCGGTTTACACCCTGGACAAGTCGCCACCTCATCGCAGGGCCAACACAGATAGACAGACAACATTCACACACTATATGTCCATTTAGTGTTGCCAATCAACCTATCCCCAGGTGCATGTCTTTATACTGATATATTATATTATATTTATACATAATATATACAATATATAACAAATATATCACATTTATTTGCATGCTACATATATATGCTACATTTTTGTTTACAGACAGAAGTTTAACTTTCAATATGAAGCTCTATATTAAATAATATATGAGATTTCCAGTTCATTGTATCATCTTTTATTACACCCAAAATCAAATAAAAGTGAAACTTGTTATGAATTTGTGTTCATTGGTTTTGATTAACCTCTTAAGGCCCAAGCTGTTTGTTTACATGTTTTCTTTTTTATTTCTCTTTGCTATTTGGGCTTATTGGACCCTAATTAGAATAAAAACTAAGAATCATCTTTTGATATGATGTACTTAGTCCATAAGTACACAAACGTGTACTTCATGTTTAGTGACATGCTAATTCTTATTTTTACACTTTTTTCCCCCAAATTTCATTGTATGTTATACTCTTCTGACACCACCAGATGGCAGTATAAGTGTTCACATAAGCGGCCATAAGACCCCAATTCAGTAGTGTAGACAATTTTAGAAATAAGAGCTAAAAGGTGCTGTCCACGCATGTGGCCACTCAGGCCTTTAGAGGTTAAAAAGTAGGGGGAAAAATTGGAAAAATCCAATAGAAATTTTCACTTACAAAAAAATCGTAAATAGAATTTTTGTGAAAAAAAATCTAATATTTTTTATTCCATATCCCTCGGATCTTCATCAACGGCACAGCAGTGGAGATGGTAAGCAGCACCAAGTTCCTGGGGGTGCAGGAAACGGACAATATGACCTGGTCCCGACTCCCTACACACTTGTAAAAAGAGCTCAGCAGCGCATGCTCTTTTTGCATCGGATGAAAAGAGCACAGCTCCCTCCCCCCCATTTTCACCACATTCTACAGAGGCACTATAGAGAGCCAACTGACCAACTGCATCTCCATCTGGACTGGAGCCTGCAGTGCCTCAGACTGGAAGTCTCTGCAGAGTGGTGAGGACGGCGGGAAAAGATCACCGGGACTCCTCTTCCTCCTATCCAGGAGATCGCAAAAAGCCGCTGCCTGACCAGGGCTCAGAAAATCTGCAGGGACTCCTCCCACCCCCACCAAGGACTGTTTTCACTGCCGGACTCTAGAAAGAGGTTCCGCAGCCTCCGTAGCAGAACCTCCAGGTTCTGTAACAGCTTCTTCCCTCAGGCCGTAAGACTCTTGAACGCATTATAATAATCCCCTCAATTCCCCCCAAAAACGGATCAACTCGCTGTAGACAATATAACATACATCCATAAACATGGATGCACATGCAAAAGTGCAATATATTTATCTGTACAGTAACCTATTTATTTATTTATATATGCACCTTATTGCTTTTTTTTAATCCTGCACTACAATGAGCTAATTCAACAAAATGATGTTCTTGTCTGTACTGTAAAGTTCAAATTTGAATGACAATAAAAGGAAGTCCAAGTCTGAATCTCTAGGTATAGTACAGCAGTGTTTTTCAACCGCTCTGCGATATTGTCTGGTGTGCCGTGGGAAATTATGCAACTTCACCTAATTGGTCCCAAAAATATTTTTTTGCAAATCAATAATTAGAATCTGCAAATACTGTGCCGTTCCTTAGTGTCCGTGCTGTGTAGAACTCGGCTGTAGAACTGTGATCCCAATATACAGACCACAGCGTGCAGGTAAAAAAGGTATGTAGCGCTTAAGCCAAAAATGAACCACAGGGAAAGAAAAAGGCAACAAAGCATAGGGATGGCTATGTAAAACTAGATTACAAAGTAAACAGAAACAGAATGCTGGACGACAGCAAAAACTTACGGCGTCCACAAAGTACATCCGTACATGACATGGCAAGCAACAATGTCCGCACAAAGAAGAATAGCAACAACTTCAATAGCCTTGCTTGCTAACACAAAGCAGGTGCGGGGAATAGCGCTCAAAAGGAAGACATGAAACTGTTACAGGAAAACACCAAAATAACATCGCAAGATAAGAACTTAAAGCACTACACACAGGAAAACACCAACAAACTCAAAATAAGGCACGGCGGAGGACCTGGTGGAGTTTCATTTTTTAACATTTTCTGCTTGTGGTGTGCCTCTGGATTTTTAAATGGGGGAAAAAAAATGTGCCTTGCCCAATGTTCCCTCTAAGGTGCACACCTGTGCAATTGCGCACTGCTCAAGCGTCCTCTGCGCACGGCAAATTTATGCCACGCACAAAATCAAATTAAAAAAAAAGCGCATAACACATTTCCACACGACACGGACACGACAGAGAAAACAGTTTTCGTCATCATTGTTCAAATATTGTAACGTCTGTCGAGACGCTTTGAGGACATGAATTCCATCCATCACTTTACTGAGCAAAACTCTTTATTGTCGGCCATAAACACATCACCAAAACATTAGTAAAAAAAATGATATCTAGCAAAAGTGGTCATTTTCTGCAGTACAAACCAGACCAAAAGCAACTTTGTTATATCAACAGCAGCCGCTCGCTCTTTCTCACTTGCGCCAACACATGCACATATGGCACTTAGCCAGTGATGCGTTTACAGCCACACAAAAAGTCGGACAACTCCAACACCACACATAAAGTGTCATTCCAGGTCGTTACACTATGATTTACCAATCGAATGTGTGCTTATTCTAGTGTCATTTATTAGGAATCTTAATTTATGAATATTAATCATGAAATGCTGTTAGTATATTAAATAAATACTAATAAAAATATATTTTTTACAAACAGGAAGTTGCAGGAATGTACACATAATCCCCTGCTTACATCTCATTGTGCAACATGTGAATGTTTTAATGCAGGGGTGCTCATTATGTCGATCGCGATCTACCGGTAGATCGCGGAGGTTGTGTCAGTCGTTCGCCAGCCAGGCATTAAAAAAATAGTCCTAAAAATGAGCGATCATAAATCTTCACTATGACGTCACTTTCGTCACTTGATTGACATTCACGGCACCCGAGGGTCTTCTGAGATGACGCTGGCTGCTGCCAGCTCATTATTAAGAAAAAATTACAAACAGGAAGGCGAGAAACACTTTTTATTTCAACAGACTCTGGCGCCGTACCTGTCGTCAAAACTCCAAAGACCGACTGCACAGTTCCTGCCTTCACAATAAAAGCTCTGCTTCATCCTGCCTGCGCTAAGAGTCTCAGAAAGCTGGTGGGCACAAGCTAGCAAGCTACGGAGTTTGCCGCCAATGTATTTCTTGTAAAGTGTATACAAAGGAGTATGGAAGCTGGACAAATAAGATGCCAAAAACCAACCACTTTCATGTGGTATTGGACAGAAAGGAGGACTTTTTTTCTCCTCCATTTGAAAATGCGGACGTTATCAGCACCACTGTCTGATTCCAATCAAAGCAAGTCATCAGAATCAGGTAATACACCAACTTATATTCTTGTCTTCATGAAAGAAAGGAATCTATATGTGTTAAACATGCTTGTAATATCATTAAACACCTTTAACTTGTTAACAATATTAACTATATGTGTTAAACATGCTTGTATTATCTTTAAACACCTTTAACTTGTTAATAATATTAACTATATGTGTTAAACATGCTTGTATTATCATTAAACACCTTTAACTTGTTAACAATATTAAGTATATGTGTTAAACATGCTTGCATTATCTTTAAACACCTTTAAAATGTTAACAATATTAACTATATGTATTAAACATTCTTGTATTATCATTAAAGACCTTTAATTTATTAACAATATTAACTATATGTGTTAAACATGCTTGCATTATCATTAAACACCTTTAAAGGCCTACTGAAAGCCACTACTACCGACCACGCAGTCTGATAGTTTATATATCAATGATGAAATCTTAACATTGCAACACATGCCAATACGGCCGGGTTAAATTATAAAGTGCAATTTTAAATTTCCCGCTAAACTTCCGGTTCGAAACGCCTCTGAGGGTTGACGTATGCGTGTGACGTCAATCATTGAAACGGAAGTATTCGGACACCATTGAAGTCAATACGAAATAGCTCTGTTTTCATCTCATTATTCCACAGTATTCTGGACATCTGTGTTGGTGAATCTGTTGCAATTTGTTCATTGCATTATGGAGAAAGAAGCTGAGCAAGCAAAGAAGAAAGTTGTCGGTGCGAAGTGTCTATTTTGCGAGGGAAGTCAGCAACAACACGTACACAGCCGGCGCTTCTTTGTTTACATTCCCGAAAGATGCAGTCAAGATGGAAGAACTCGGACAACAGAGACTCTTACTAGGAGGACTTTGATTTGGATACACAGTTGCGATAACGTGAGTACACAGCTGCGCTTCCAAACATTTGATCGCTTGCTATAACTAGCTCGAGCTAGTAGCTAGGAGCTAGCATTAGGATTAATTTGTGGCATATTAAATATAAGCCTGGTTGTGTTGTGGCTAATAGAGTATATATATGTCTTGTGTTTATTTATTGTTGTAGTCATTCCCAGCTGAATATCAGGTCCCACCCGCGCGCTTCCAAACATTTGATTGCTTGCCCGTACGTGCGTGTCATGTACGTAACTTTGATTAAATATATAAGCTTTATGAACCTTGGGTTAGGTGAACGGTTGTTTGGGCTGAGTGAGTGTGTGTGTTATGCAGGTGTTTGAATTGTATTGGCGGGTTATATATACGGGATCCCGTCCATATTACCCGCTCGAGCTATAACTAGCTTGAGCTAGTAGCTAGGAGCTAGCATAACAAACACCTAGGTGTTTTTATGCGGGATTAATTTGTGGCATATTAAATATAAGCCTGGTTGTGTTGTGGCTAATAGAGTATATATATGTATTGTGTTTATTTACTGTTGTATTCATTCCCAGCTGAATATCAGGTCACCCCCGGCTCTCACAGCATCTTCCACTCCCCACTAGTCCTTCACTTGCACTTTCCTCATTTAAAAATATTTCATCCTCGCTCAAATTAATGGGGAAATCGTCGCTTTCTCGGTCCGAATCTCTCTCACTTCATGCGGCCATCATTGTAAACAATAGGGAACTTTGCGTATATGTTCAATTGACTACGTCACGCTACTTCCGGTAGGGGCAAGCCTTTTTTTAATCAGATACCAAAAGTTGCGATCTTTATCGTCGTTGTTCTATACTAAATCCTTTCAGCAAAAATATGGCAATATCGCGAAATGATCAAGTATGACACATAGAATAGATCTGCTATCCCCGTTTAAATAAAAAAATGTCATTTCAGTAGGCCTTTAACTTGTTAACAAAACATATATTTCATAAATAAGTCAATATAAATTATATATATGAATGAGGTAGATCCCCACGACTTGATCAATTGAAAAGTAGCTCGCCTGCAGAAAAAGTGTGAGCACCCCTGTTTTAATGGGAACTAAATGCAATGTCTGAAAGGGGTACAAATTATTCCCAAAGCAGGACCTCCACCCAGACAAACAATACAAGTACACAGTTCATGAAAAACAATATTTTTTGTTATTGTCCTTGTAAGTGGGCCTAAACACTTATGTTAGAAAATAACTTCATGGAAATGACTGCTGTCATGTGATTATAATAATAAGAGAATGTTGTCTGTCTATCTGTGTTGGCCCTGCGATGAGGTGGGGACTTGTCCAGGGTGTACCCCGCCTTCCGCCCGAATGCAGCTGAGATAGGCTCCAGCACCCCCCGCGACCCCAAAAGGGACAAGCGGTAGAAAATGGATGGAGATTGAACTTATTTAGTCAGGTTTGGGACAGGTGTGCACGTCTGATGTTGCTCACATGGGCTCCACTGAATGCTCAGGGAGTTTCTGCGTTTGCTCACACATGAAAAATTAGAGGGAACATTGGCCTTGACTCAAAAAAGGTTGAAAAACAGTACAGTATTTCAGATACAAGTAGGGGGCGTGGCCACGAATAAAAACATGGCAGAAGTATTTACCTTCGAACAAGCAAACTATTTTTGGAAGTTATAAAAATGTCAAAGACTTATTAAAACACAACATTAATCTATACAATACCTGTATGAATATTACTAAAAAAAACCGTTATGTTCCACAAATGATGTTCCTTATAATAACGCAGACGAGGTGTACGTGTCACTGTCTCATATTTCACTGCAAACACATGTTTTGTCTTCTTTTTAAAACAACTTTTTAAGCAATTTTAGGACATTACAACGAACAAAGCCCACCTTGTTGCTCAAGTCCAAAATACCGCCGGACTCGCCGTTGGTCCCCTCGCCGTCCTCGAAGACCTCTTCCCCGCACGGACCGTCCGCGCAGCCCCGGTCCGGTGCGAACATGCAAGCGGGCACCGTGCACTCGGCGCCCGGGCCGAACGTCGCTCCTGACCCCGCCGACGACGCCATGTCTCTGCGGGCGGAAACACGCAACGAGGACGAAGTTAGCTTAGCTTTTTAGTACTCGTTAGCTTTAGCCGTTAGCTACAAGCGTAAAGTTCAGTTAAAAGGGGTTAGCCGGCTAGCTAAATGCTACGTAAACATTCGTCAAAGTGACTTAACGCTGGTGATACAATTATCGGGTCACAACTTATCAGGTGCCTAAATTAAGAATGAGAACAATTATTGCACCAGCTTATTCATTTTAAAATATTTATATATATTAAAAAAAAAAAGTGCTAGCCACCTGGTTAAGCTAACTTGTTTACTAGCGGCGGTGGATTCGCTTTTTTCTGAGCTGTCCTGATAGGAACTCCATCGCGGAATACTCACCGGCTATTGGCTACTTTACTTTCCGGTACGCCCACTTCGTGCCATGTTTATCCAATGAGCTGTCCTGATAGGAACCCCATCGTGGAATACTCACCGGCTATTGGCTACTTTACTTTTCGTCACGGCCACTTCATGCCATGTTTATCCAATGGGCTGTCTTGTTAGGAACCTTAGACATCTTTAAAGTAGACACAGCTGTGTGACGTGAGACATTCGGCCACCATCTTGAAGTGGTGATGAGGAGCCGGCGAGCAGCCTAAACTGACAGTTGACAGTAGGAGTGAGGGAAAAAATCGATTCGAATTCAAATCGCCATTCTCACGTTGTACGATTCAGTATCGATTCTCATTTTTATTTTATATTTTTTTATTAATCAATCCAACAAAACAATACACAGCAATACCATAACAATGCAATCCAGTTCCAAAACCAAACCCGAGCCAGCAACACTCAGAACAGCAATAAACAGAGCAATTGAGAGGAGACACAAACATCACACAGAACAATCCAAAAGTAGTGAAACAAAAATGAATATTATCAACAACAGTATCAATATTAGTTACAATTTCAACATAGCAGTGATTAAAAATCCCTCATTGACATTATCATTAGACATTTATATATAAAAAAAGAACAATAGTGTCACAGTGGTTTACACTTGCATCGCATCTCATAAGCTTGACAACACACTGTGTCGAATAGTTTCCACAAAGATAAAATAAGTCATATTTTTGGTTCATTTAATAGTTCAAATTAAAAATCTACTACTCTGCTTGCATGTCAGCAGACTGGGGTAGATCCTGCTGAAATGTATTGAATGAATAGAGAATTGTTTTGAATCGGAAAAATATCGTTTTTGAATCGAGAATCGCGTTGAATCGAAAAAATCGATTTATAATCTAATCGTGACCCCAAGAATCGATATTGAATCGAATCGTGGGACACACAAAGATTCGCAGCCCTAGTTGACAGGTAGAAACCAAAGATGCCGGAATCGGGGGATTAATTTTCACAAGTAAGATTTAACATTAACGCACTATTGGGTGTATTTTGTGAAAAGAATATTACCACAGAGTTGAGAAGGAGCAAAGATCTTCAATAGTACTGAAGTCGTAGCCGCTAGCAAGCAAGAGTATGACCATAATATAATTGCTTTTAAATTAAATTAATTAAATTAAAAAATGTCAGAATTTGGTTTTATTCTGAATCCAGTGAAACAGATTGGTGGTTTTAGCTGATATAAAGACTTTCAGGTGTTTATATATGTTTATGTTTAAGTATTTGGCAGATGCTTTTATCCAAAGTGACATACATAAAAAATACATATAAAACAATCACTGTAAACATTATCATTTAAGAGAAGAATGTAATCGAAAATATCAATACAAGAGTGTCAAGACAAAATAAACTCTCTGCTGCTGCAGCAACAGAGATACAGTCTATAGGTCCCTAAGATATATAGATATCTAATGTATTCATACATTGTTTATGTAGGATATGTAGGATACTACCATGAATTGATTTAAGTGGACCCCGACTTAAACAAGTTAAAAAACTTATTCGGGTTTTACCATTTAGTGGTCAATTGTACGGAATATGTACTGTACTGTGCAATCTACTAATAAAAGTTTCAATCAATCAATCAATAATATACACATGTATATATAACCTAATCATATTGTTTCTTGAATTTAAAAATAGTTGACCGTTTCCCCCCTTCCCTGGGATTATATTCTTAGTATTGATCTCGGACATCTGGCCACTTATAGCATATAAGAATATTCTATTACTGTTAAGCAAACTATGAATAATAAAACATGTGTCATTTATTATAGCTACACATATGACAAAAAACCGCGTGAAAATCAGTGGTATTCAGTGAGGTAAGATGAATTAAATGCGCTGACAGTTCATTGCTCCTGCCAAATGAATTGCACTGAGTGGAGCGGATTACCACTCCAAGATGGCGGCCCCGCGTCTCGTCAGCGCCAGTAGGCAGTAGCGCTCGATGCTGCGTCTACTTATAAAATGCCTATGATAGGAACGCTGTCGCAGAATACTTACTGGCTATTGGCTACTTTACTTTCCAGTACGCCCACTTCGTGCCATTTTTATCCAATGAGCTGTCCTGATAGGAACACAATCGCGGAATACTCACCGGCTATTGGCTACTTTACTTTCCGTTACGCCCACTTCCTGCCACGTTTATCCAATGAGCTGTCCTGTCGACAAAGAAGCGGGGGAAACAAGTACGTTCGTAGTACGTACACAACTTCCCTCAGCACACCATTGGTCCAACTACAATGTTAGAAGTCCGAACAAGTGACTTCAAATTAATTCTAAATTAGTGCTGGTGTTGAATGAACGCGTAGTGAAACGTAAAAATTGACCGTTGTCTAAGCTAACATGTTGGACGTCCACTGGCGTTGGATTGGATCGGCGTCGCAAAATACCCTCACGTCATTGGCTACATTGCACATTCGGTTACGCCTACTTATGAACGTGTATCCAATCAAGTGTTCCCGTTTATCCGTGACGTCACCAAGTCGGCCATAACAGGAAAATGTGTGTTTTATATTGAGTAACTGAACACACAGACCACATATACACTTTCAACACATTTCAACCTTACAGTAATAAAAAACACAAAAAAACGGTTTTATCTAAAATAACTAGAATAGAAAACTAGAAAAGTACCCCCCCCAAAAAATAAAAAAAAATAAAATAAAAAAAATAAAAATACAAAAAAAAAAAAAAAAAAATAAATAAACAAAACAAAAAAAAAAAATATATATATACATATACATATATATATATATATTTATATATATACATATATATATATATATATATATATATATATACATATATATATATATATATATATATATATATATATATATATATATATATATATATATATATATATATATATATATAAATATATATATACATACATATATATATATATATATATTTATATATATATATATATATGTATATATATATATATATATATATATATATATATATATATATTTATATATATATATATATATATATATATTTATATATATATATATATATATATATATATATATATATATATATATATATATTTATATATATATATATATATATATATATATATATATATATATATATATATATATATATATATATATATATATATATATATATATATATATATATATATATATATTATCATTAATATATTTTTAATCTATCTCAGCTGCATTCGCATTTCCAGGAGTTCCCGGTTTTCCAAAGCCCTATTTTACCTCTTCCTGGAAAGTTTTCACAGTCTGGACATTCAAGCCAGCATGTTTCAAGCCAGCA
>NC_084748.1:9131636-9149136 GCF_033978785.1 Entelurus aequoreus
ATCTACCAATCCAACAAACTTCCATCAGCGCATTCATCCATACATTCATCAAACAAACATCCATCCGTGCATCCAACAAACGTCAATCATGCATCCATCCGACAGTCTCTCTTTGCCCTTGGCAGAAAGTCAATAACATGACCTTCAAGGAGGGGCACGAGTTCAAGGTCAGAGTGAAGCCCAAAGACGACTGCAGCTCGTAAGTCATCGCCATCTTTCATCTCTAATTCATTTTCATCACTTCATCATTCCATCACTTCATCATTCCATCACATCTACATTTCATCACTTCATCTCTTCATCACTTCATCACTTCATCATTTCAACACTTCATCACTTCTGTCATTGTTTCATCTCTTCATCGTTTCATCTCTTCATCACTTAATTTCATTACTCCATCTTTTCATCATTTCATCACTTCTGTCATCATTTCATCACTTCATTATTTCATCGCTTCATCACTTCTGTCATTGTTTCATCTCTTCATCACTTAATTTCATTACTTCATATTTTCATAATTTCATCACTTCTGTCATCATTTCATCACTTCATCATTTCAACACTTCATCACTTCTGTCATTGTTTCATCTCTTCATCACTTCGTTTCATCTCTTCATCACTTAATTTCATTACTTCATCTTTTCATCATTTCATCACTTCTGTCATCATTTCATCACTTCATCTCTTCTGTCATTTCATCGCTTCATCCTTTCATCACTTCATCTCCATCACTTCACCCTTTCATCACTTCATCTCCATCACTTCACCCTTTCATCACTTCATCAATTCTGTCATCACTTCATCATTTCATCACTTCATCATTTCAACACTTCATCACTTCTGTCATTGTTTCATCTCTTCATCACTTCGTTTCATCTCTTCATCACTTAATTTCATTACTTCATCTTTTCATCATTTCGTCACTTCTGTCATCATTTCATCACTTCATCTCTTCTGTCATTTCATCGCTTCATCCTTTCATCACTTCATCAATTCTGTCATCATTTCATCACTTCATCTCTTCTGTCATCATTTCATCACTTCATCATTTCATCACTTCTGTCATCATTTAATCTCTTCTGTCGTAATTTCATCACTCCATCATTTCATCACTTCTGTCATCATTTCATAATTTCATCACTTCATCTCTTCTGTCATCACTTCAGTCATTCCTTTCATCATTTCATCTCTCCATCACTTCTGTCATCATTTCATCACTGCATCTCTTCTGTCATTCATCACTTCATCTCCATCACTTCATCCTTTCATCACTTCTGTCATCATTTCATCACTTCATCTCTTCTGTCATCATTTCATCACTTCCTCATTTCATCACTTCTGTCATCATTTAATCTCTTCTGTCGTCATTTCATCACTCCATCATTTCATCTCTCCATCACTTCTGTCATAATTTCATCACTTCATCACTTCTGTCATCATTTCGTCACTTCTGTCATCATTTCATCACTTCATCTCTTCTGTCATTTCATCACTTCATCCTTTCATCACTTCTGTCATCACTTCATCACTTCTGTCATCATTTCATCACTTCATCTCTTCATCACTTCTGTCATCATTTCATCACTTATGTCATCATTTCATCACTTCATCTCTTCTGTCATTTCATCACTTCAACATTTCATCACTATCACTTCATACTTTCATCACTTCTGTCATCACTTCATCACTTCTGTCATCATTTCATCACTTATGTCATCATTTCATCACTTCATCTCTTCATCACTTCTGTCATCATTTCGTCACTTCTGTCATCATTTCATCACTTCATCTCTTCTGTCATCATTTAATCTCTTCTGTCGTCATTTCATCACTCCATCATTTCATCTCTCCATCACTTCTGTCATAATTTCATCACTTCATCACTTCTGTCATCATTTCGTCACTTCTGTCATCATTTCATCACTTCATCTCTTCTGTCATTTCATCACTTCATCCTTTCATCACTTCTGTCATCACTTCATCACTTCTGTCATCATTTCATCTCTTCATCACTTCTGTCATCATTTCATCACTTATGTCATCATTTCATCACTTCATCTCTTCTGTCATTTCATCACTTCAACATTTCATCACTATCACTTCATACTTTCATCACTTCTGTCATCACTTCATCACTTCTGTCATCATTTCATCACTTATGACATCATTTCATCACTTCATCTCTTCATCACTTCTGTCATCATTTCGTCACTTCTGTCATCATTTCATCACTTCATCTCTTCTGTCATTTCATCACTTCATCCTTTCATCACTTCTGTCATCACTTCATCACTTCTGTCATCATTTCATCACTTCATCTCTTCATCACTTCTGTCATCATTTCATCACTTATGTCATCATTTCATCACTTCATCTCTTCTGTCATTTCATCACTTCAACATTTCATCACTATCACTTCATACTTTCATCACTTCTATCATCACTTCATCTCTTCATCACTTCTGTCATCATTTCCTCACTTATGTCATCATTTCATCACTTATGTCATCATTTCATCACTTCATCTCTTCTGTCATTTCATCCCTATCACTTCATCCTTTCATCACTTCTGTCATCACTTCATCTCTTCATCACTTCTGTCATCATTTCATCACTTCATCACTCCATCTCTTCATCACTTCTGTCATAATTTCATCACTTATGTCATCGCTTGATCACTTCACCCTGTCACCGCCAGCTTCGCCCTGAACATCGGCCATGACTCAGAAAACATCGCGCTGCACTTCAACCCGCGCTTCGACGCGGGCGTGGTCGTGTGCAACTCTCTGTCGGGCGGTTGCTGGGGCGACGAGCACCAAGACTCCAACTTTGGCTTCTCGCGAGGGGAGGAGTGCAAGGTGAGCCTTTCTTAAAGCGACAGATTTTAGTTTTTTTTTTTTTACATTGTAAATAACAAATATTACAAGTCAGTATTTTACAGTAGAAATAAATAAATAAATTGTGTAAAAATCATCGTAAATTTTACTGTAAAATTCTGGCAACTTCATAAATAAATCTACGATGAAAATATATCCATACATATATTTTTTTTAATTAAAAAATAAATACAATTATATTTTTTTTTAAACATAATTTTTTTCCCTATTGTAAATAAAAAATAATAGTGTTTTACAGTAAAAAAAACAAACAAAAAAAAACCTGACAGCACAATCGTTTCATTGTAAAATATAAAAATAAAAATGTTCCATTTACTGTAATTTTGTGTAAAAAGCAAATATTCTTGCAACTGAGCTGCCAGTTTTTTTTGTACAAAAATACATAGATAATGCAAATGTCCTATTTTTTAATTAAAAAAAAATATTTAGACAAAAAATTTAAATAAAAAATAATACAAGTCAGTATTTTATAGTAAAAAAAAAGGGCAACGTTTTACTGTAAAAATAAGTGTACAGTAATTTTATGTAAAAACATAACTTTTACGGCACATTCTGCCAACTGAGCTGCCAGTTTTTTTGTACAAAAATATATTTATAATGCAAATATATCATGTATTTAAATTATTTAAAAAAATATTTAGATATTTTTTATTACATTGTAAATAAAAAATAATACAAGTCAGCATTTTATAGTAAAAAAAAGGGCAACATTTTTTTGTAAAAATATATAAGTGTACAGTAATTTTATGTAAAAACATAACTTTTACAGCACATTCTGCCAACTGAGCTGCCAGTTTTTTTTTAATGGTAAAATCTACAGAAAAAAAAAGTACTGGTTTAAAAAAACAAAAACAAAACGTCGATTCTTATTTTTCCCCCCGAAAAGTGTAAATAAAAAATAGTGTTTTACAGTAAAAAACAAATACAAAACTGACAGCACAATCGCCAACATTTCATTGTAAAATACAAAAATAAAAATGTTTCATTTACTGTAATTTTGTGTAAAAAGCAAATATTCTTGCAACAGTTTTTTTGTACAAAAATACATTAATAAAGAAAATACAGCATATATTTAAATTATAAAAAAATATTTAGTTTTTTTTTTTTTTACATTGTAAATAAAAAATAATACAAGTCAGCATTTTATGGTAAAAAAAAAGGGCAACATTTTACTTTAAAAATATATAAATATGTACAGTAATTTTATGTAAAAACATAACTTTTACAGCACAATTCTGCCAACTGAGCTGCCAGTTTTTTTTGTACAAAAATACATTTATAATGCAAATATATCATATATTTAAATTATTTAAAAAATATAAAAAATAATACAAGTCAGCATTTTATAGTAAAAAAAAGGACAACATTTTACTGTAAAAATATATAAATGTGTACAATAATTTTATGTAAAAAAAACTTTTACGGCACAATTCTGCCAACTGAGCTGCCAGTTTTTTTTTGTACAAAAATACATTTATAATGCAAATATATCATATATTTAAATTATAAAAAAATATAATTTTTTCTTTTTTACATTGTAAATAAAAATAATTAAAGTCAGCATTTTATAGTAAAGGGCAATATTTTACTGTAAAAATATATAAATGTGTACAGTCATTTTATGTAAAAACATAACTTTTACGGCACAATTCTGCCAACTTTTTTTGTACAAAAATACATTTATAATGCAAATATATCATATATTTAAATTATAAAAAAATATTTAGATTTTTTTTTTACATTGTAAATAAAAAATAATACAAGTCAGCATTTTATAGTAAAAAAAGGGCAATATTTTACTGTAACAATATATAAACGTGTACAGTAATTTTATGTAAAAAATATATATTTTACGGCACAATTCTGCCAACTGAGCTGCCAGTTCTTTTTTAAACTGTAAAATCTACAGAAAAAAAAAGTACTGGTTTAAAAAAAAAAAAAAAAACATAGATTCTTATTTCCCCCCCCAAAGAGTGTAAATAAAAAATAGTGTTTTACAGTAAAAAAAACAAAAACAAAACTGACAGCACAATCGCCAACATTTCATTGTCAAATTTAATAATAAAAATCTTCCATTTACTGTAATTTTGTGTAAAAAGCAAATATTCTTGCAACTGAGCTGCCAGTTTTTTTGGTACAATAATACATTTATAATGAAAATATATAATATATTTTAATTTAAAAAAAATATTTAGATGTTTTTTTTACATTGTAAATAAAAAATAATACAAGTCAGCATTTTATGGTAAAAAAAAAAAAAAAGGGCAACATTTTACTGTAAAAATATATAAATATGTACAGTAATTTTATGTAAAAACATAACTTTTACGGCACAATTCTGCCAACTGAGCTGCCAGTTTTTTTTGTACAAAAATACATTTATAATGCAAATATATCATATATTTAAATTATTAAAAAAATATAAAAAATAATACAAGTCAGCATTTTATAGTAAAAAAAAGGACAACATTTTACTGTAAAAATATATAAATGTGTACAGTAATTTTATGTAAAAAAAACTTTTACGGCACAATTCTGCCAACTGAGCTGCCAGTTTTTTTTGTACAAAAATACATTTATAATGCAAATATATCATATATTTAAATTATAAAAAAATATAATTTTTTCTTTTTTACATTGTAAATAAAAAATTATTAAAGTCAGCATTTTATAGTAAAGGGCAATATTTTACTGTAAAAATATATAAATGTGTACAGTCATTTTATGTAAAAACATAACTTTTACGGCACAATTCTGCCAACTTTTTTTGTACAAAAATACATTTTTAATGCAAATATATCATATATTTAAATTTAAAAAAAATATTTAGATTTTTTTTTTTTTACATTGTAAATAAAAAATAATACAAGTCAGCATTTTATAGTGAAAAAAAAGGGCAATATTTTACTGTAACAATATATAAACGTGTACAGTAATTTTATGTAAAATATATATATTTTACGGCACAATTCTGCCAACTGAGCTGCCAGTTCTTTTTTAAACTGTAAAATCTACAGAAAAAAAAGTACTGGTTTAAAAAAAAAAAAAAAAACGTAGATTCTTATTTCCCCCCCCAAAGAGTGTAAATAAAAAATAGTGTTTTACAGTAAAAAAAAACAAAAACAAAACTGACAGCACAATCGCCAACATTTCATTGTCAAATTTAATAATACAAATCTTCCATTTACTGTAATTTTGTGTAAAAAGCAAATATTCTTGCAACTGAGCTGCCAGTTTTTTTGGTACAAAAATACATTTATAATGAAAATATATAATATATTTTAATTTAAAAAAAATATTTAGATGTTGTTTTTTTTATATTGTAAATAAGAAATAATACAAGTCAGGATTTTATAGTAAAAAAAGGGCAACATTTTACTGTAAAAAAAATAAACGTGTCCAGTAATTTTATGTAAAAACATAACTTTTACGGCACAATTCTGCCAACTGAGCTGCCAGTTCTTTTTTAAACTGTAAAATCTACAGAAAAAAAAAGTACTGGTTTAAAAAACAAAAACAAAACGTAGATTCTTATTTTCCCCCCCAAAAGAGTGTAAATAAAAATAGTGTTTTACAGTAAAAAAAAACAAAAACAAAACTGACAGCACAATCGCCAACATTTCATTGTCAAATTTAATAATACAAATCTTCCATTTACTGTAATTTTGTGTAAAAAGCAAATATTCTTGCAACTGAGCTGCCAGTTTTTTTGGTACAATAATACATTTATAATGAAAATATATAATATATTTTAATTTAAAAAAAATATTTAGATGTTGTTTTTTTATATTGTAAATAAGAAATAATACAAGTCAGGATTTTATAGTAAAAAAAGGGCAACATTTTACTGTAAAAAAAATAAACGTGTCCAGTAATTTTATGTAAAAACATAACTTTTACGGCACAATTCCGCCAACTGAGCTGCCAGTTTTTTTTGTACAAAAATACATTTATAATGCAAATATATGATATATTTAATTTATAAAAAAATATTTAGATTTTTTTTTTTTTTACGTTGTAAATAAAAAATGATTAAAGTCAGCATTTTATAGTTAAAAAGGGCAATATTTTACTGTAAAAATATATAAATGTGTACAGTAATTTTATGTAAAAACATAACTTTTACGGCACAATTCTGCCAACTTTTTTTGTACAAAAATACATTTATAATGCAAATATATCATCTATTTAAATTATAAAAAAATATTTAGATTTTTTTTTTTACATTGTAAATAAAAAATAATACAAGTCAGCATTTTATAGTAAAAAAAAAGGGCAATATTTTACTGTAAAAATATATAAATGTGTACAGTAATTTTATGTAAAAAAATATATTTTACGGCACTATTCGGCCAACTGAGCTGCCAGTTTTTTTTTGTACAAAAATACATTTATAACGCAAATATATCATATATTTAAATTATAAAAAAATAATTTGATAATTTTTTTTTTACATTGTAAATAAAAAATAATACAAGTCAGCATTTTATAGTAAAAAAAAAGGGCAATATTTTACTGTAAAAATATATAAATGTGTACAGTAATTTTATGTAAAAAAATATATTTTACGGCACTATTCTGCCAACTGAGCTGCCAGGTTTTTTTTGTACAAAAATACATTTATAACGCAAATATATCATATATTTAAATTATAAAAAAATAATTTGATAATTTTTTTTTTTACATTGTAAATAAAAAATAATACAAGTCAGCATTTTATAGTAAAAAAAAAAGCGCAACATTTTACTGTAAAAATATATAAATGTGTAGAATCATTTTATGTAAAAACATAACTTTTACGGCACAATTCTGCCAACTGAGCTGCCAGGTTTCTTTTAACGATAAAATCTACAGAAAAAAAAAAAGTACTAGTTTAAAAAAATAAAATTAAAAAACGTAGATTCTTATTTTTTCCCCCCGAAGAGTGTTATGTTACTACGATCAAATCCCCAGTGAGGAAATTTAAAAGGAGCTTCCAGACCTTTCCTCTCCTCCACCAGTTCTACATCAACTTCAACCAGGCGGAGTTCAACATCAAGCTGCCCGACGGCAACACGATGAGCTTCCCCAACCGCCTGGGAGACGTCAAGTACAAATACTTCGACGTCAGCGGCGACGCCAAGATCGTGGGCCTCAAGATCAAGTAGCCACTTGTAATGGCGAGTGGCGGCCAGCAGAGGGAGCCAGACCGCATCTCAGTCTACTGCCTTGCTAATAAATGATAGAGATACTGTATGTCCTCTAGTTGTTTTTATTGCTTAACTAGGAAACATGCTCACTATTAAAATTATGTTAGCATGTTAGCTTGTTTAGCTATTTTTTTTGCGTGTATACATCCCAGAGTCATATATTTTGGTACTTTACGCATGCTTACTGTTAGAATGTTAAACAGTATACACCTCAGCGTCGTATACTTTGGTTGTTGTTAGCATTCTTATCTTTTTTTTGCATATAAAAACCTCAGTCATACATTTTGGCACTTAGCACACGTTAACTGCTGGCATGCTAACATTACAATGCAAAAATGTTAACATTAGCATGCTAGCTTTGTTGGCTAGGTTTACAGGTATACACCTCAGAGTCCTATATTTTGGCTGACGTTAGCATTCTTAGCTATTTTTCAAGTATACACCTGAGAGTCAAATATATTTGTTGCACTTGAAACATGCTCACTATTAAAATGATGTTAGCATGTTAGCTTGTTTAGATATGTTTGGCAGTTATACATCCCAGAGTCATATATTTTGGTACTCTACGCATGTTTACTGTCAAAATGTTAATGTTAGCATGTTAGCTGTTTTTCAAGTATACACCTTAGAGTCATATATATATATATTTGTTGCACTTGAAACATGCTCACTGTCAAAATGATGTTAGCATGTTAGCTTGTTTAGATATTTTTGGCAGGTATACATCCCAGAGTCATATATTTTCTGTACTCTACGCATATTTACTGTCAAAATGTTAATGTTAGCATGTTAGCTATTTTTCGGTGTACACATCAGAGTCCTATATTTTGGCTGACAATAGCATTCTTAGCTATTTTGCAAGTATACACCTTAGAGTCATATAGATATTTGTTGCACTTGAAACATGCTCACTATTAAAATGATGTTAGCATGTTAGCTTGTTTAGATATTTTTGGCAGGTATACATCCCAGAGTCATATATTTTGGTACTCTACGCATGTTTACTGTCAAAATGTTAATGTTAGCATGTTAGCTGTTTTTCAAGTATACACCTTCGAGTCATATATATATTTGCTGCACTAGAAACATGCTCACTGTTAAAATGATGTTAGCATGTTAGCTTGTTTAGATATTTTTGGCAGGTATACATTCCAGAGTCATATATTTTCTGTACTCTACGCATGTTTACTGTCAAAATGTTAATGTTAGCATGTTAGCTATTTTTCGGTGTACACATCAGAGTCCTATATTTTGGCTGACATTAGCATTCTTAGCTATTTTGCAAGTATACACCTTAGAGTCATATAGATATTTGTTGCACTTGAAACATGCTCACTATTAAAATGATGTTAGCATGTTAGCTTGTTTAGATATTTTGGCAGGTATACATCCCAGAGTCATATATTTTGTTAATTTACGCATGTTTACTGTTAAAATGTTAATGTTAGCATGTTAGCTATTTTTCGGTGTACACCTCAGCGTCCTGTATTTGAGATGTTGTTAACATTCTAATCTGTTTTTGCATATAAAAACCTCAGAGTCATACATTTTGGCACTTAGCACATGCTAACTGCTGGCATGCTAACATTACAATGCAAGAATGATAAAATTAGCATGCTAGCTTTGTTAGCTAGGATTACAGGTATACACATCAGAGTTATATATTTGGGTACTTGACGAATGCTCAAGGCTAGAATGCTAATGTTAGCATGTTAGCTTTTTTTTTTTTAAACTATTTTTTGCAGGTTTACGCCTAAGAGTCATATATCTTGGTACTTGACATATGCTAACTGTTAGAATGCTATTGTTGACATATTAGCTTTTTGGCTATTTTTGCAGGTATACACCTGTATCTTGGCTTACATTAGCATTCTTGGCTATTGTGCAAGTATACACCTTAGCGTCATATATATTTGGCACTTGAAACATGCTCACTGTTAAAATTATGTTAGCATTTTAGCTTATTTAGCTATTTTTGCATATGTACACCTCAGAGTAACACATTTTCGCACTTCACGTATGTTTACTGCTAGCATGCTAACATTAGAATGTAGGAATGTTTACATGAGCATGCTAGTTTTTTAGCTAATTTTGCAGGTATACACATCAAGGTCATATATTTGGGTACTTGACTCATGCTTAGGGTTAGAATGCTAATGTTAGCACATTAGCGGTTATAGCTAATTTTGCAGGTATACAACTGAGAGTCATATATTTGAGTACTTGATGCATGCTTAAGGTTAGAATGCAAATGTTACCATGTTAGCTTTCTTTTAGCTATTTTTGGTACACACCTCGGCATCATATATTTTGGATAAGGTTAGAATTCTCATCTATTTTGCAAAAATACACCTTAGAGTCATACATTTTGGCACTTAACACATTTTAACCGCTAGCATGCTAACGTTAGAATGTAGTGATATTAACATTAGCATGCTAGCCCTTTTGGCTAATTTTATAAGCATACACCTCAAAATTACATATTTCAGTACTGTTAGAATGCTAATGTTAGCTTTTTTAGCTGTATACACCTCAGAGTCATATATTTTAACATTTGATACATGTTAACTGTTAGCATGCTAACATTAAAATAGCATGCTAGCTTTTTATTGCTAATTTTACACTTATACACCTCAGAATAATTTTTTTCATGAATTTTTACAATAGCTTTTTAATGTTTTGTATGCTCTTTTTGTAAAAAAAAAATATAGATATATTTTATTTGTGTGAAAAACACAAAGTATGCAGTATTTTCAAAAATACTGGAACACTATAAATGAGGTAATTACAGCATTTAATAGGTTGCTAACTGATTTTAATGCATTATTATTTGGAAACGACGGGAGGTTTTTTCTCCCGAAAAAATCCTGTTCTAAGTAAATTCTCAGTGTATTAAAGAGAAATACGAGTGCGGTGGATGACCAGAGACAATTAGCAGGAGGACGTCAAAGTACGAGCAGATGAGGAATGTCGCAAGGCGGCAAGAACATTCCCAAGAAGCTGAACTGGAACTCCGAGGAAAACTTAGAAAGTCCACACGTACCTTTTTTGCTATTTGGAAAAATATTAAAAATTAAATTTTTAATGTAAATATAGTCATACAATATTTTCTTTATTTTTTAGAGGATTTTAGTTTTGTAAATTAACATTTTTACATTGCAAATTAAAAAAAAAAGTCAGTAGGTTTTTCAGTAAAGCAAAATATAATATTAAAATTGTACTAGGAATTCTGTGTAAAAAACACTGTAAAAACACTATTTTGTCTCGATATATATATATATATATATATATATATATATATATGTATATATATATATATATATATATATACATATATATATATATATATATATATATATATATATATATATATATATATATATATATATATATATATATATGTATATATATATATATATATATATATATATATATATACATATATATATATATATATACATATATATATATATATATACATATATATATATATATATATATATACATATATATATATACATATATATATATATATATACATATATATATATATATACATATATATATATATATATACATATATATATATATATATATATATATATATATATATATATATATATATATATATATATATATATATATATATATATATATATATATATATATATATATATATATATATATATATGTTTCACAATTTTTTTTAAACTGTAAAAACAAGAACGAGCAAAGGTTTTACGATAAAAAAAAATAGCGGCTTAATCGCCAAAAAAAGGTATCATAATAATAAAAATGGTATTAAATTCAGTGTAAAAAAACTAACTTTTACATTAAAATCCTTTCTTTTTTTTTTTACCATAATTGGTGTTTACATTTTAAATACATTTTACAGTAAAATTCTGATTATTATAATTATTATTTTTTTTTTTTACCATAATTGGTTTTTACATATAATTAGTTTAAATTAAAAAAAACAAACGGAGCTATTTTACTTTTACAGTAAAATTCAGATTTTTTTTTTTTTTTTTACCATAATAATTTTTTATAGCTAATTATTTTAAATAAATAAAACGGGACTATTTTACTTTCACAGTAAAATTCTGATTTTTTTTTTTTTAATGTTTATTTTTTACCATAATTGTTTTTTTTTACATATAATTATAAAAAAACTAAATAAAAAAAAACTGAACTATTTTATTTTTACAGTAAAATTCAGATTTTTTTTTTTTTTTACCATAATAATTTTTTATACCTAATTATTTTAAATAAAAAAACGGGACTATTTTACTTTTACAGTAAAATTTAAATGTTTTTTTAATTTTTTAATTTTTTTTTATCTTAATTGGTTTATACACATTATTATTTTAAATAAAAAAAGGGGCTTTTTTACTTTTACAGTAAAATTCTAGAGCAGCCAGTATTTTAATGTTTTTTTTAAATTTCTTTAAAATTGCCATCACATGGTTGTACTGCCCAACGATAAAACTATCAAAATCCAACCCCCAAAAAAATACAAATAAAACAAATGTAGCTAACAATCTGGTGCCATATCGTCACTTTGATGAAAATGTTATAAACTGGTTATTAATTATTTTTGTATAATTTTTTTTAAAGCTTAGATTAGAGGGAGATACTGACCACATGCTTGCCAAATAGAGAGTTCATGTTATGGCTTGATCACGCCAAAAAGTGAGCCTGCACTTCCTGAAGGAAAGAGCGTGTAACAAGAGTTTATTACGTGTTCATGAAGTGTTTATTAACGTGTTTATTAACATGTTTATTAACGTGTCCAGATCCAGGTGTGACTCCAGACTAAGAAAAGTAGAAAGCAAATGAACAATAATCAGTCCAGACCAAAGATGGGTACGGTGCTCAACAGCACTAATAGCTGAAAGCGTCATGTTGCGCCCTACAAAGTGTTTGCACTGTAAGTGTTGTGCGTATTACACGCCATCTATTTGATTGTAGCGTACATCTTTGTTCGGAGTTTTCACCACCACATTTGGAGGTGGCGAAATCGCCATGTAAAATCGCTAATGCTAATAGTAGCCTGTCTATGGCAATTCCAATGTGAATTAGCATCAAGCTAGTGCATTTTGGAAGAGTGGAGCCTTACTTAACGTTTGAGCGTTTTGTCGGTGTTGAAAACTGCAACATTACGTTCGAGGGCGTTAGTCGCGTGACGTCACGGGCGACAAATAGGGCACCGTTTGGTTTTACGCGAGTCGGTACCCGTTAGTACGGACAGAATTCGGTCGCTGCCTGTAAAAGTACCGGATTCGGTACCCATCCCTAGCCGAGACTTCCACCTGGACTACGAGTCCTCGGGGGTGGGGGTACAGGGGAAAGGGGTTCTGTCCTGTTCGAAGCGGTCGACTGGCCCTTCTGGGCCAGGTAGTCCTTGTAGTTGCGGGTGAGGAGCGTGTAGAGGAAAGGGTTGACGCAGCTGTTGCCGTACGTGAGGCAGGTGGCCAAGAAGTTGACGTAGTTGTGGGTGGATGAGGACAGAGCCTTGAGGGACTCCGCCGAGAAGAGCTGGGCCAGCTGCCAGGCCCAGAAAGGCAGGAAACAGGCCCAGTAGGCCACCGATAGTACGGACAGAATTCGGTCACTGCCTGTAAAAGTACCGGATTCGGTACCCATCCCTAGTCGAGACTTCCACCTGAACTACGAGTCCTCGGGGGCGGGGCTACAGGGGAAAGGGGTTCTGTCCTGCTCGAAGCGGTCGAGTGGCCCTTCTGGACCAGGTAGTCCTTGTAGTTACGGGTGAGGAGCGTGTAGAGGAAAGGGTTGACGCAGCTGTTGCCGTACGTGAGGCAGGTGACAAAGAAGTTGACGTAGTTGTGGGTGGATGAGGACAGAGCCTTAAGGGACTCCGCCGAGAAGAGCTGGGCCAGCTGCCAGGCCCAGAAAGGCAGGAAACAGGCCCAGTACGGCCAGAATTCGGTCGCTACCTGTAAAAGTACCGGATTCGGTACCCATCCCTAGTCGAGACTTCCACCTGAACTACGAGTCCTCTGGGGCGGGGCTACAGGGGAAAGGGGTTCTGTCCTGCTCGAAGCGGTCGAGTGGCCCTTCTGGGCCAGGTAGTCCTTGTAGTTGCGGGTGAGGAGCGTGTAGAGGAAAGGGTTGACACAGCTGTTGCCGTACGTGAGGCAGGTGACAAAGAAGTTGACGTAGTTGTGGGTGGATGAGGACAGAGCCTTGAGGGACTCCGCCGAGAAGAGCTGGGCCAGCTGCCAGGCCCAGAAAGGCAGGAAACAGGCCCAGTAGGCCACCACGATGCTGAAGATCATGACCACCACCCGCTGCTTGAGTCCTCGCCTCCTGGCCGAGCCGGGGCTCCCCGCCAGTCGGGCCTGCGCCGCCCAGTAGCGCCTGGCGAGGCTGGCGTAGAGTCCGACTATGACCAGCCCAGGGATGAGGACGCTGGTCAGGAAGAGGGCGGTGACGTAGGCTTTGAAGGCCTCCAAGGTCCAGGTGGGGAAGCACATGCGCTTGACCACTCCGGCCGGCGACGGCTTGCCCTCGCGTAGTCGGATCATCACCATCATGGGGAGCGTGAGCGCGAAGGCGGTGGCCCAGATGGCGGCGGCCGCCAGCTTGCGTCGGCGCGGCGTGGAGTCGCGGGCGCCGAAGGGCCGGGCCACGGCGCGGTAGCGCTCCAGGCTCATGGCCACCAGGATGAAGACGCTGGCGTGCATGGTGAGGAGGTCCAGGCTCAGCAGGACCCGGCAGCCCGCCTCGCCGAAGAGCCAGTCGTGGGCGAAGTAGGTGCAGACCACGAAGGGGATGGTGGAGAGGTAGAGCAGGTCGGCCAGCGCCAGGTTGGCCACGTACACGTACACCGAGCCGGTGCGGCGCAGCGCCGCCGACCGCGTGACCACCAGTGTGTACGCGTTGCCCGCCACGCCCAGCAGCCACATGACCAGCAGGGCGGCGCCCAGCAGGGACGTCACCCACAGGCCGCCGCTCCCTGACGACCCCCCGTCTCCGGAGGCGTTGCTGCCGTTCATGGCGGGGCCAAAAGCGGGAGGTCAGCGGCGCTCCCAAGAAGAAGAAGAAGAAGAATCCTTGATGTGAGACCGACTAGTCCAGACCCGCCACAGACCTCCGGGACCAACATGTCCCGAGAGGACCGCCGACTGACGCCTCCATCACGGATCCTTCCCCGCCTTCCACAGCCCAGTGGCAATCTCCACGCTTTGGCCCCGCCCCCTTCTTTCCCACCACCGTCTTTCCTCAGCAGGGTGCCAAAGCAGAACCCGCCAAAGAACAAAGTCCACACCCAGGTGACGTTTGGGACACCCAGGAGTGACTTTGGAGGACTGGTCCGCCTTGTAAGTACGCATTAAATATTCATAGTACACACTTTATATATATACACACTTTATCTACATATTAAACATACACTCATAGTGTACACAATATTCACATATTATATGTAAAGTGTGCATTAAATATTCATAGTACACACATTATATAATATACACTTTATCTACATATACAACATACACACATAGGTGAATATTGTGTACACTATTATATGTAAAGTGTGCATTAAATATTCATAATACACACATTACATAATATACACTTTATCTACATATACAACATACACACAAAGGTGACTATTGTGTAAACTATTATATGTAAAGTATGCACAAATTATTCATAGTACACACATTATATAATATACACTTTATCTACCGATTAAACATACACTCATAATGTACACAATATTCACATATTATATGTCAAGTATGCATTAAATATTCATAATACACACATTACATAATATACACTTTATCTACGTATACAATATACACACATAGGTGAATATTGTGTACACTATTATATGTAAAGTATGCACTAAATAGTCATAGTACACACATTATATAATATACACTTTATCCACCTATTAAACATACACTCATAGTGTACACAATATTCACATATTATATGTCAAGTATGCATTAAATATTCATAATACACACATTACATAATATACACTTTATCTACGTATACAATATACACACATAGGTGAATATTGTGTACACTATTATATGTAAAGTATGCACTAAATATTCATAATACACAAATTATATAATATACACTTTATCTACCCATTAAACATACACTCATAGAGTACACAATATTCACATATTATATGTAAAGTATGCATTAAATATTCATAATACACAAATTATATAATATACTGTACACTTTATCTACCTATTAAACATACACTCATAATGTACACAATATTCACATATTATATGTAAAGTGTGCATTAAATATTCATAATACACACATTACATAATATACACTTTATCTACGTATACAATATACACACATAGGTGAATATTGTGTACACTATTATATGTAAAGTATGCACGAAATATTCATAGTACACACATTATATAATATACACTTTATCTACCTATTAAACATACACTCATAATGTACATAATATTCACATATTATATGTAAAGTGTGCATTAAATATTCATAGTACACACATTATACAATATACACTTTATCTACATATACAACATACACACATAGGTGAATATTGTGTACACTATTATATGTAAAGTATGCACTAAATATTCATAATACACAAATTATATAATATACACTGTATCTACATATTAAACATACACTCATAGAGTACACAATATTCACATATTATATGTAAAGTATGCATTAAATATTCATAATACACAAATTATACAATATACTGTACACTTTATCTACCTATTAAACATACACTCATAGTGTACACAATATTCACATATTATATGTCAAGTATGCATTAAATATTCATAATACACAAATTATATAATATACTGTACACTTTATCTACCTATTAAACATACACTCACAGTGTACACAATATTCACATATTATATGTCAAGTATGCATTAAATATTCATAATACACACATTACATAATATAAACTTTATCTACGTATACAATATACACACATAGGTGAATATTGTGTACACTATTATATGTAAAGTAAGCACTAAATATTCATAGTACACACATTATATAATATACACTTTATCTACCGATTAAACATACACTCATAGAGTACACAATATTCACATATTATATGTAAAGTATGCATTAAATATTCATAATACACAAATTATATAATATACTGTACACTTTATCCACCTATTAAACATACACTCATAGTGTACACAATATTCACATATTATATGTAAAGTGTGCATTAAATATTCATAATACAGACATTACATAATATACACTTTATCTACGTATACAATATACACACATAGGTGAATATTGTGTACACTATTATATGTAAAGTATGCACGAAATATTCATAGTACACACATTATAGAATATACACTTTATCTACCGATTAAACATACACTC
>NC_084748.1:9154136-9176636 GCF_033978785.1 Entelurus aequoreus
CGTCTCGCACGTGAACAGGAAGCAGCGCTCGGGCGTCTCCATGGTGATGCCGTGCTGCCAGGCGCCGTTGCAGTAGGTGCCGGCGGGAAGGCCGGCCGCCGCGCTGTAGTTGTCCTTGTTGCCCAGGAACACCTCGCCTTTGGCGAAGGCGTCCTGTGCGGAGACACGGTTAGCATGACTGCATTTTCTTTCTGTGCCAGGACGCCATCTTTATCGTCTGTGTGAGCTAAATATGTAACATTTGTATGTGTAAATATAACTGTACCGAGCACTCATCATACTTCAAATGCGGATACTGCTAGCTTTAATACATCAGGGGGTTGCCTACAGCCACAGATGTTAATGCCAATGTCTTTTGACCTGGTACTAAATACAAACCCTGGCCATTAATTGTACCATTTACTGTTGGTTAAAAAAATAGAACAAATTACAATAGAATTAAAAAAATAAAGCATAAAACAAAATAGAATGAAAAAAAAAGGAAAGCAATAACAATGTAAAAAAATAAGTCAAAAATTTAAAATTAAAAAGATACATAAATGAAATCAAAATAAATGAATAAAAGAGAAAAAAAATAAAAAAAATAAAAATAAAATAAAATAAATAAATACATACATACATGTGTAAAAAATACAAATAAATAACATAAACGAATACAAACTAAATAATCAAAAGAGAAATAAAATAAACAATACAATAAATAAATTAAATAAATCATCAAACAAAATGAAATACAATTAAAAAACAATGCTGAAGAAAGATATTTAAAAAAAAGAAAATTAATTAGATTTAAAAAAATAATACAAACATTTTTCAAATAAAAAAAATACCTATAAAATAAATAAATTAAATAAAAATAAAACAAAATGGGGAAAACAAGTAGTGAAATTTTTTTTGTAAAAAAGTGAAAATTAATGGGATAAACAAATAAAACTTAAATAGAAAAATAAGATAAATAAAATGTACAATCTAATAAATACACAAAAATAAACCATAAAACTAAATAAAATGAAATGAATTAAACAACAATAATGAATAAAAATGTGTTAAAAATGAAGATGAACAAATAAAAAAATATTATTAAATAAAAGAGAAATAGGATAATAAAAAAATAAATAATATCAAATTAATAAGATAATAAAATATAAACAAATAAATCCAAAACAGGTAAAGAAAAGAAAATCAAATAACACAAAATTAAATAAATGGTGACAAGTGTGAGAGTGTTAGTGTATTTAATGTGTGTGTGTGTGTGTGTGGGTGTGTGTGTGTGTGTGTGTGTGTGTGTGTGTGTGTGTGTGTATAACTGTCCTACCAGAGGGTCTTTGTAGTACATGAGTTTTCTCTGGTCCAAAGTGAACCATCGCTTCTTGAAGCCTTCTGTTTGCTACACAAAGATACAAAAGACACATTCAGACCCACAAAAGACAGACATACACGCACGCACGCACGCACGCACACACACACGCACAAACACACACACACACACACACACACACACACACACGATTGAGACCAACAACAACAACAAAAGGCAGCATTGTGTTTGTGTTCCTTCCTGTTGGACCTGTTGTTGGTCATGTGACCACACTGTCTGGGTCACTTCTAGCTGCCAATCAAAACGCAACATTATCATCGTCATAAAAGCTCTTTCTGTGTTGGATCTCTTTTAAATGGTGTACCTAATGATGAGTCCAGTCCCGCTTGCCTGCTTATAAAAGTATCTTGCTGAAAAACTATTGACAATGTGAAAAATGTGTCATTTTCATAAAGTCAACGACATTTTAATCTGAACTCCTCACAGAACAACTTTCTTCCTCCCCCCCCCACGTTTATTACATCTTTTATTTCACACCTGGACGGCTAACATGTTCATCAAACGCTCGCTATCAAAGAGCATCAAACCTTGTGTGCAATGTTTGATGCTCTTGTTCGCCAGCGAGTCCTTTTTTAGGTCCACTGCACCACTGGCATCATGAGTGGCATTATAAAGACTTTATTATCTCCTATTAAATACATGATTTTACCATCAAAGATCCTCTATATATGCTGTTTTTGATCACCTAACGCATAAAAAACCAGATAATCAAAGATCCTCTAATTTGCAAGCGTGCTCTGCTGTTTTTTGGGAAATTGTTGCAAAAACACTGGTCAAAGATCATCGAGAAGTGAGAGGAGCGCTCTGCTGTTTGCAAGTATACTTCAAAACATGCAAGTCAAAGATCCTCTATATGGAAGGAGGACCCTACAGTTTTCATGGATGTACTGCAAAAAAAACCTCAGCTACTGAAGCCAAAGATCCTCTAAATGTGAGGTAAGCGCTCTGCTGTTTTTGAGGATGTACTGCAAAAGAACACGAGTCAAAGATCCTCTAAATAATGGGAGTGCTCTGCTGTTTTTAAGATTTTTTTTTTTTAAATGCTCGTCAAAGAATATCTATATGTCGGAGAAGTGATCTGCTGTTTTTGATGACCAACTGCAAAAAAAAAAATCAACACTTTTCAAAGATCTTCAAAACGTAAAAGAAGCGCTCTGCTGTTTTTGAGGACCGACTGCAAAAATATGCTCGTCAAATATCCTCCGAATGTGAGAGAAGTGATCTGCTGTTTTTGATAACCTCTGACAAAATAAACGCTACTCAAACGTCTTTTTAATGTGAGAGAAGTGTGCTGCTGTTTTTGAGGACCTAATGAAGAAATACATTAGTCAAAGATCCTCTATAAGTTGAAGAAGCACTCTGCTGTTTTTGAGGACATACTTAAAAACATGCAAGTCAAATATCCTCTAAATGAAAGAAGCACTCTACTGTTTTTATGGATTTACTACAAAAAAAAACTCAGCTACTGTAGCCAAAGATTCTCTAAATGTGAGATAAGCGCTCTGCTGTTTTTGAGGATTCACTGCAAAAGAACACTAGTCAAAGATCTGCTGTTTTTAAGAATCTACTTAAAAAAATGCTCGTCAAAGATTCTCTATTTGTCGGAGAAGTGATCTGCTGTTTTTGATGACCAACTGCAAAAAAATCAACACTTTTCAAAGATCTTCAAAACGTAAAAGAAGATCTCTGTTGTTTTTGAGGACCGACTGCAAAAATATGCTCGTCGAATATCCTCTGAATGTGAGAGAAGTGATCTGCTGTTTTTGATAACCTCTGACAAAAAAATAAACGCTACTCAAACGTCTTTTTAATGTGAGAGAAGTGCGCTGCTGTTTTTGAGGACCTAATGAAGAAATACATTAGTCAAAGATCCTCTATAAGTTAAAGAAGCGCTCTGCTGTTTTTGAGGACATACTTAAAAGCATGCAAGTCAAATATCCTCTAAATGAAAGAAGCACTCTACTGTTTTTATGGATTTGCTGCAAAAAAAACAACTCAGCTACTGTAGCCAAAGATTCTCTAAATGTGAGATAAGCGCTCTGCTGTTTTTGAGGATTCACTGCAAAAGACCACTAGTCAAAGATCTGCTGTTTTTAAGAATCTACTTTTTTTAAAAAATGCTCGTCAAAGATTCTCTATTTGTCGGAGAAGTGATCTGTTGTTTTTGATGACCAACTGCAAAAAAAATCAACACTTTTCAAAGATCTTCAAAACGTAAAAGAAGCGCTCTGTTGTTTTTGAGGACCGACTGCAAAAATATGCTCGTCAAATATCCTCCGAATGTGAGAGAAGTGATCTGCTGTTTTTGATAACCTCTGACAAAAAAAATAAACGCTACTCAAACGTCTTTTTAATGTGAGAGAAGTGCGCTGCTGTTTTTGAGGACCTAATGAAGAAATACATTAGTCAAAGATCCTCTATAAGTTAAAGAAGCACTCTGCTGTTTTTGAGGACATACTTAAAAACATGCAAGTCAAATATCCTCGAAATGAAAGAAGCACTCTACTGTTTTTATGGATTTACTGCAAAAAAAAAAAACCAACTCAGGTACTGTAGCCAAAGATTCTCTAAATGTGAGATAAGCGCTCTGCTGTTTTTGAGGATTCACTGCAAAAGAACACTAGTCAAAGATATGCTGTTTTTAAGAATCTACTTTAAAAAAAATGCTCGTCAAAGATTCTCTATTTGTCGGAGAAGTGATCTGCTGTTTTTGATGACCAACTGCAAAAAAAAAATCAACACTTTTCAAAGATCTTCAAAACGTAAAAGAAGCGCTCTGTTGTTTTTGAGGACCGACTGTAAAAATATGCTCGTCAAATATCCTCTAAATGTGAGAGAAGTGATCTGCTGTTTTTGATAACCTCTGACAAAAAAAATAAACGCTACTCAAACGTCTTTTTAATGTGAGAGAAGTGTGCTGCTGTTTTTGAGGACCTAATGAACAAATACTTTAGTCAAAGATCCTCTATAAGTTAAAGAAGCGCTCTGCTGTTTTTGAGGACATACTTAAAAACATGCAAGTCAAATATCCTCTACATGAAAGGAGCACTCTACTGTTTTTATGGATTTACTACAAAAAAAACTCAGCTACTGTAGCCAAAGATTCTCTAAATGTGAGATAAGCGCTCTGCTGTTTTTGAGGATTCACTGCAAAAGAACACTAGTCAAAGATCTGCTGTTTTTAAGAATCTACTTTTAAAAAAAATACTTGTCAAAGATTCTCTATTTGTCGGAGAAGTGATCTGCTGTTTTTGATGACCAACTGCAAAAAAATCAACACTTTTCAAAGATCTTCAAAACGTAAAAGAAGCGCTCTGTTGTTTTTGAGGACCGACTGCAAAAATATGCTCGTCAAATATCCTCCAAATGTGAGAGAAGTGATCTGCTATTTTTGATAACCTCTGACAAAATAAACGCTAATCAAACGTCTTTTTAATGTGAGAGAAGTGTGCTGCTGTTTTTGAGGACCTAATGAAGAAATACATTAGTCAAAGATCCTCTATAAGTTAAAGAAGCACTCTGCTGTTTTTGAGGACATACTTAAAAACACGTAAGTCAAATATCCTCTACATGAAAGGAGCACTCTACTGTTTTTATGGATTTACTGCAAAAAAAACTCAGCTACTGTAGCCAAAGATTCTCTAAATGTGAGATAAGCGCTCTGCTGTTTTTGAGGATTCACTGCAAAAGACCACTAGTCAAAGATCTGCTGTTTTTAAGAATCTACTTTAAAAAAAAATACTTGTCAAAGATTCTCTATTTGTCGGATAAGTGATCTGCTGTTTTTGATGACCAACTGCAAAAAAATCAACACTTTTCAAAGATCTTCAAAACGTAAAAGAAGATCTCTGTTGTTTTTGAGGACCGACTGCAAAAATATGCTCGTCGAATATCCTCTGAATGTGAGAGAAGTGATCTGCTGTTTTTGATAACCTCTGACAAAAAAATAAACGCTACTCAAACGTCTTTTTAATGTGAGAGAAGTGCGCTGCTGTTTTTGAGGACCTAATGAACAAATACATTAGTCAAAGATCCTCTATAAGTTAAAGAAGCGCTCTGCTGTTTTTGAGGACATACTTAAAAACATGCAAGTCAAATATCCTCTAAATGAAAGAAGCACTCTACTGTTTTTATGGATTTACTGCAAAAAAAACCCAACAACTCAGCTACTGTAGCCAAAGATTCTGTAAATGTGAGATAAGCGCTCTGCTGTTTTTGAGGATTTACTGCAAAAGAACACTAGTCAAAGATCTGCTGTTTTTAAGAATCTACTTTAAAAAAAATGCTCGTCAAAGATTCTCTATTTGTCGGAGAAGTGATCTGCTGTTTTTGATGACCAACTGCAAAAAAAAATCAACACTTTTCAAAGATCTTCAAAACGTAAAAGAAGCGCTCTGTTGTTTTTGAGGACCGACTGTAAAAATATGCTCGTCAAATATCCTCTAAATGTGAGAGAAGTGATCTGCTGTTTTTGATAACCTCTGACAAAAAAAATAAACGCTACTCAAACGTCTTTTTAATGTGAGAGAAGTGCGCTGCTGTTTTTGAGGACCTAATGAAGAAATACATTAGTCAAAGATCCTCTATAAGTTAAAGAAGCACTCTGCTGTTTTTGAGGACATACTTAAAAACACGCAAGTCAAATATCCTCTACATGAAAGGAGCACTCTACTGTTTTTATGGATTTACTGCAAAAACAACTCAGCTACTGTAGCCAAAGATTCTCTAAATGTGAGATAAGCGCTCTGCTGTTTTTGAGGATTCACTGCAAAAGAACACTAGTCAAAGATCTGCTGTTTTTAAGAATCTACTTTTAAAAAAAATACTTGTCAAAGATTCTCTATTTGTCGGATAAGTGATCTGCTGTTTTTGAAGACCAACTGCAAAAAAATCAACACTTTTCAAAGATCTTCAAAACGTAAAAGAAGATCTCTGTTGTTTTTGAGGACCGACTGCAAAAATATGCTCGTCGAATATCCTCTGAATGTGAGAGAAGTGATCCACTGTTTTTGATAACCTCTGACAAAAAAATAAACGCTACTTAAATATCTTTTTTATGTCAGAGAAGTGCGCTGCTGTTTTTGAGGACCTAATGAAGAAATACATTAGTCAAAGATCCTCTATAAGTTAAAGAAGCACTGTGCTGTTTTTGAGGACATACTTAAAAACATGCAAGTCAAATATCCTCTAAATGAAAGAAGCACTCTACTGTTTTTATGGATTTACTGCAAAAAAAACCCCAACAACTCAGCTACTGTAGCCAAAGATTCTCTAAATGTGAGATAAGCGCTCTGCTGTTTTTGAGGATTTACTGCAAAAGAACACTAGTCAAAGATCTGCTGTTTTTAAGAATCTACTTAAAAAAAATGCTCGTCAAAGATTCTCTATTTGTCGGAGAAGTGATCTGCTGTTTTTGATGACCAACTGCAAAAAAAAATCAACATTTTTCAAAGATCTTCAAAACGTAAAAGAAGCGCTCTGTTGTTTTTGAGGACCGACTGTAAAAATATGCTCGTCAAATATCCTCTAAATGTGAGAGAAGTGATCTGCTGTTTTTGATAACCTCTGACAAAAAAAATAAACGCTACTCAAACGTCTTTTTAATGTGAGAGAAGTGTGCTGCTGTTTTTGAGGACCTAATGAACAAATACATTAGTCAAAGACCCTCTATAAGTTAAAGAAGCGCTCTGCTGTTTTTGAGGACATACTTAAAAGCATGCAAGTCAAATATCCTCTAAATGAAAGAAGCACTCTACTGTTTTTATAGATTTGCTGCAAAAAAAACAACTCAGCTACTGTAGCCAAAGATTCTCTAAATGTGAGATAAGCGCTCTGCTGTTTTTGAGGATTCACTGCAAAAGACCACTAGTCAAAGATCTGCTGTTTTTAAGAATCTACTTTTTTAAAAAATGCTCGTCAAAGATGCTCTATTTGTCGGAGAAGTGATCTGTTGTTTTTGATGACCAACTGCAAAAAAATCAAGACTTTTCAAAGATCTTCAAAACGTAAAAGAAGATCTCTGTTGTTTTTGAGGACCGACTGCAAAAATATGCTCGTCAAATATCCTCTGAATGTGAGAGAAGTGATCTGCTGTTTTTGATAACCTCTGACAAAAAAATAAACGCTACTCAAACGTCTTTTTAATGTGAGAGAAGTGCGCTGCTGTTTTTGAGGACCTAATGAAGAAATACATTAGTCAAAGATCCTCTATAAGTTAAAGAAGCACTATGCTGTTTTTGAGGACATACTTAAAAACATGCAAGTCAAATATCCTCGAAATGAAAGAAACACTCTACTGTTTTTATGGATTTACTGCAAAAAAAACAAAACAACTCAGCTACTGTAGCCAAAGATTCTCTAAATGTGAGATAAGCGCTCTGCTGTTTTTGAGGATTCACTGCAAAAGAACACTAGTCAAAGATCTGCTGTTTTTAAGAATCTACTTAAAAAAAATGCTCGTCAAAGATTCTCTATTTGTCGGAGAAGTGATCTGCTGTTTTTGATGACCAACTGCAAAAAAAATCAACACTTTTCAAAGATCTTCTAAACGTAAAAGAAGCACTCTGCTGTTTTTGAGGACCGACTGCAAAAATATGCTCGTCAAATATCCTCCGAATGTGAGAGATGTGATCTGCTGTTTTTGATAACCTCTGACAAAAAAAATAAACGCTACTCAAACGTCTTTTTAATGTGAGAGAAGTGCGCTGCTGTTTTTGAGGACCTAATGAAGAAATACATTAGTCAAAGATCCTCTATAAGTTAAAGAAGCACTCTGCTGTTTTTGAGGACATACTTAAAAACATGCAAGTCAAATATCCTCTAAATGAAAGAAGCACTCTACTGTTTTTATGGATTTACTGCAAAAAAACAACAACAACTCAGCTACTGTAGCCAAAGATTCTCTAAATGTGAGATAAGCGCTCTGCTGTTTTTGAGAATTCACTGCAAAAGACCACTAGTCAAAGATCTGCTGTTTTTAAGAATCTACTTTTTAAAAAAATGCTCGTCAAAGATTCTCTATTTGTCGGAGAAGTGATCTGCTGTTTTTGATGACCAACTGCAAAAAAAAATCAACACTTTTCAAAGATCTTCAAAACGTAAAAGAAGCGCTCTGTTGTTTTTGAGGACCGACTGTAAAAATATGCTCGTCAAATATCCTCTAAATGTGAGAGAAGTGATCTGCTGTTTTTGATAACCTCTGACAAAAAAAATAAACGCTACTCAAACGTCTTTTTAATGTGAGAGAAGTGTGCTGCTGTTTTTGAGGACCTAATGAACAAATACATTAGTCAAAGATCCTCTATAAGTTAAAGAAGCGCTCTGCTGTTTTTGAGGACATACTTAAAAACATGCAAGTCAAATATCCTCTAAATGAAAGAAGCACTCTACGGTTTTTATGGAGTTACTGCAAAAAAAACAACTCAGCTACTGTAGCCAAAGATTCTCTAAATGTGAGATAAGCGCTCTGCTGTTTTTGAGGATTCACTGCAAAAGAACACTAGTCAAAGATCTGCTGTTTTTAAGAATCTACTTTTTTAAAAAATGCTCGTCAAAGATTCTCAATTTGTCGGGTAAGTGATCTGCTGTTTTTGATGACCAACTGCAAAAAAAATCAACACTTTTCAAAGATCTTCTAAACGTAAAAGAAGCACTCTGATGTTTTTGAGGACCGACTGCAAAAATATGCTCGTCGAATATCCTCCGAATGTGAGAGAAGCGCTCTGCTGTTTTTGAGGACATACTTAAAAGCATGCAAGTCAAATATCCTCTAAATGAAAGAAGCACTCTACTGTTTTTATGGATTTGCTGCAAAAAAAACAACTCAGCTACTGTAGCCAAAGATTCTCTAAATGTGAGATAAGCGCTCTGCTGTTTTTGAGGATTCACTGCAAAAGAACACTAGTCAAAGATCTGCTGTCTTTAAGAATCTACTTTTTAAAAAAATGCTCGTCAAAGATTCTCTATTTGTCGGAGAAGTGATCTGCTGTTTTTGATGACCAACTGCAAAAATATCAACACTTTTCAAAGACCTTCAAAACGTAAAAGAAACGCTCTGCTGTTTTTGAGGACCGGCTGCAAAAATATGCTCGTCAAATATCCTCTAAATGTGAGAGAAGTGATCCACTGTTTTTGATAACCAATAACAAAAAAATCAGCGCTACTTAAATATCTTTTTTATGTCAGAGAAGTGCGCTGCTGTTTTTGAGGACCTACTGAACATGTTGCTAAAATGTACATCAAAGATCCTCTATATGAAAGAGCAATCTGCTGTTTTTGAGGACCTACTGCGAAAATATGCTATTCAAAGATCCTCTAAATTTGAGAGAAGTACTCTGCTGTTTTTAATGATCTACTGCAACAAAAACCAACACTCTTCAACAATCTTCCACATAAGACAAATTATGCTGGTTTTTGGCACATGTTGCTAAAACACATGTCAGAGATCCTCTATATGAAAGAGCAATCTGCTGTTTTTTAGGACCTACCGTGAAAATGTGCTAGTCAAAGATTCTCTAAATGTGAGAGAAGTACTCTGCTGTTTTTAATCATCTAACTTACAATAAACAACACTTTTTAACAATCTTCTACATACCAGGAGTTATGCTGTTTTTTGGGACATGTTGCAAAAAAAGCATATCAAACATTCCCTTTATGAAAGAGCTATCTGCTGTTTTTGAGGACCTACTGTGAAAATGTGCTAGTCAAAGATCCTCTAAATTTGGGAGCAGTACTCTGCTGTTTTTAATGATCTACTGCAAAAAAACACTCTTCAGCAATATTCTATATAACAGGAGGTATGCTGTTTTTTGGGACATATTGCAAAAATGTGCTAGTCAAAGATCTTCTAAATGTGAGAGAAGTACTCTGCTGTTTTTAATGATCACTGCAAAAAACAACAACACTTTTTAACAATATTCTACATAACAGGAGTTATGCTGTTTTTTGGAATATGTTTCTAAAACACATGTCAAAGATCCTTAATATGAAAGAACAACCTGCGGTTTTTGAGAACCTACTGCGAATATATGCTAGTCAAAGATCCTCGAAAAGTGAAATAAGTAGTCTGCTGTTTTTAATGATCTAGTAAAAAAAAACACTCTTCAACAATCTTCTACATAACAGGAGTTATGATGTTTTTGGAACATATTGCTAAAAGGCATGACAAAGGTCCTCTATATGAAAGAGAAATCTGCTGTTTTTGAGGACTTACTGCGAAAATGTGCTCGTCAAAGATCCTCTAAATGCGAAAAAAGCACTCTGCTGTTTTTAATGATGTAGTGAAAAAACAACAACACTTTTTAACATTATTCTACATAAAAAGAGTTATGCTGTTTTTTGGAACATGTTGCAAATACGCATGTCAAAGACTCCATATGAAAGAGAAATCTGCTGTTTTTGAGGACCTACTGCGAATATATGCTAGTCAAAGATCCTCAAAATGTGAGCAAAGTACTCTGCTGTTTTTAATGATCTTGTGAAAAACAACAACACTCTTCAATAATCTTCAACATAACAGGAATTATGCTGTTTTTTGGAACATGTTGCTTAAATGCACGTCAAAGATCCTCTATGTGAAAGAGCTGTTTTAGAGGACTTACTGCTAAAATATGTTAGTCAAAGATCCTCTAAACGTGAGATAAGTACTCTGCTGTTTTTAATTATCTACTGCAAAAAACAACAACACTTTGTAACCATCTTCTACATAACAGGAGTTTTGCTGTTTTTGGGAACATGTTGCAAAAACACATGTAAAGGACTCTCTATATGAAAGAGCAGTCTGCTGTTTATGAGGACCTACTGCGAATATATGCTAGTCAAAGATCCGCTAAATGTGAGCAAAGTACTCTTCTGTTTTTAATGATCTAGTGAAAAAAACAACACTCTTCAATACAACAGGCATTATGCTGTTTTTTGGAACATGTTGCTTAAATGCACGTCAAAGATCCTTTATGTGAAAGAGCTGTTTTTGAGGACCTACTGCTAAAATATGTTGGTAAAAGATCCTCTAAATGTGAGATAAGTACTATGCTGTTTTTAATGATCTACTGCAAAAACAACAATACTTTTTAACCATCTTCTACATAACAGGAGTTATGCTGTTTTTTGGAACATGTTGCAAATACGCACGTCAAAGACTCTATATGAAAGAGATATCTGCTGTTTTTGAGGACCTACTGCGAATATATGCTAGTCAAAGATCCTCAAAATGTGAGCAAAGTACTCTGCTGTTTTTAATGATCTAGTGAAAAAAAGAAACACTTTTTAACAATCTTCTACATAACAGGAGTTATGCTGTTTTTTGGAACATGTTGCAAATACGCACGTCAAAGACTCTATATGAAAGAGAAGTCTGCTGTTTTTGAGGACCTACTGCGAATATATGCTAGTCAAAGATCCTCTAAATGTGAGCAAAGTACTCTTCTATTTTTAATGATATAGTGAAAAAAACCAACACTTCAATAATCTTCAACATAACAGGAATTATACTGTTTTTTGGAACATGTTGCTTAAACGCACATCAAAGACCCTCTATGTGAAAGAGCTGTTTTTGAGGACTTACTGCTAAAATATGTTGGTCAAAAATCCTCTAAATGTGAAATAAGTACTCTGCTGTTTTTAATGATCTACTGCAAAAAAAATTGTTTTTAACAATCTTCTACATAACAGGAGTTATGCTGTTTTTTGGAACATGTTGCTAAAACGCACGTTAAAGACTCTATATGAAAGAGCAATCTGCTGTTTTTGAGGACCTACTGCGAATATATGCTAGTCAAAGATCCTCTAAATGTGAGCAAAGTACTCTGCTGTTTTTATTGATCTAGTGAAAAAACAACACTCTTCAACAATATTCTACATAAAAAGAGTTATGCTGTTCTTTGGAACATGTTGCTAAAACGCACGTCAAAGATCCTCTATATGAAAGAACAATCTGCTGTTTTTGAGGACCTACTGCGAATATATGCTAGTCAAAGATCCTCAAAATGTGAGCAAAGTACTCTGCTGTTTTTAATTATCTAGTAAAAAAACAACACTCTTCAACAATATTCTACATAAAAAGAGTTATGCTGTTCTTTGGAACATGTTGCTAAAACGCACGTCAAAGATCCTCTATATGAAAGAGCAATCTGCTGTTTTTGAGGACCTACTGCACAAATGTGCTAGTCAAATATCCTCTAAATGTGAGAGAAGTACTCTGCTGTTTTTAATGATCTACTGCAAAACCAACAACACTTTTTAACAATCTTCTACATAACAGGAGTTATGCTGTTTTTTTGGAACATGTTGCAAATACGCACGCTAAAGATTCTATATGAAAGAGCAATCTGCTGTTTTTGAGGACCTACTGCAAATATATGCTAGTCAAAGATCCTCTAAATGTGAGCAAAGTACTCTGCTGTTTTTATTGATTTAGTGAAAAAAAAACACTCTTCAACAATATTCTACATAAAAAGAGTTATGCTGTTCTTTGGAACATGTTGCTAAAGCGCACGTCAAAGATCCTCTATATAAAAGAACAATCTGCTGTTTTTGAGGACCTACTGCACAAATGTGCTAGTCAAATATCCTCTAAATGTGAGAGAAGTACTCTGCTGTTTTTAATGATCTACTGCAAAACCAACAACACTTTTTAACAATCTTCTACATAACAGGAGTTATGCTGTTTTTTGGAACATGTTGCTAAAACGCACGTTAAAGACTCTATATGAAAGAGCAATCTGCTGTTTTTGAGGACCTACTGCGAATATATGCTAGTTAAAGATCCTCTAAATGTGAGCAAAGTACTCTGCTGTTTTTATTGATCTAGTGAAAAAACAACGCTCTTCAACAATATTCTACATAAAAAGAGTTATGCTGTTCTTTGGAACATGTTGCTAAAACTCACGTCAAAGATCCTCTATGTGAAAGAACAATCTGCTGTTTTTGAGGACCTACTGCACAAATGTGCTAGTCAAATATCCTCTAAATGTGAGAGAAGTACTCTGCTGTTTTTAATGATCTACTGCAAAACCAACAACACTTTTTAACAATCTTCTACATAACAGGAGTTATGCTGTTTTTTGGAACATGTTGCTAAAACGCACGTTAAAGACTCTATATGAAAGAGCAATCTGCTGTTTTTGAGGACCTACTGCGAATATATGCTAGTCAAAGATCCTCTAAATGTGAGCAAAGTACTCTGCTGTTTTTATTGATCTAGTGAAAAAAGAACACTCTTCAACAATATTCTACATAACAGGAGTTATGCTGTTTTTTGGAACATGTTGCAAATACGCACGTTAAAGACTCTATATGAAAGATAAATCTGCTGTTTTTGAGGACCTACTGCGAATATATGCTAGTCAAAGATCCTCAAAATGTGAGCAAAGTACTCTGCTGTTTTTAATGATCTAGTGAAAAAACCCCACTTTTTAACAATCTTCTACATAACAGGAGTTATGCTGTTTTTTGGAACATGTTGCAAATACGCACGTTAAAGACTCTATATGAAAGAGCAATCTGCTGTTTTTGAGGACCTACTGCGAATATATGCTAGTCAAAGATCCTCAAAATGTGAGCAAAGTACTCTGCTGTTTTTAATTATCTAGTGAAAAAACAACACTCTTCAACAATATTCTACATAAAAAGAGTTATGCTGTTCTTTGGAACATGTTGCTAAAACACACGTCAAAGATCCTCTATATGAAAGAGCAATCTGCTGTTTTTGAGGACCTACTGCACAAATGTGCTAGTCAAATATCCTCTAAATGTGAGAGAAGTACTCTGCTGTTTTTAATGATCTACTGCAAAACCAACAACACTTTTTAACAATCTTCTACATAACAGGAGTTATGCTGTTTTTTGGAACATGTTGCTAAAACGCACGTTAAAGACTCTATATGAAAGAGCAATCTGCTGTTTTTGAGGACCTACTGCAAATATATGCTAGTCAAAGATCCTCTAAATGTGAGCAACGTACTCTGCTGTTTTTATTGATTTAGTGAAAAAAAAACACTCTTCAACAATATTCTACATAAAAAGAGTTATGCTGTTCTTTGGAACATGTTGCTAAAGCGCACGTCAAAGATCCTCTATATGAAAGAACAATCTGCTGTTTTTGAGGACCTACTGCACAAATGTGCTAGTCAAATATCCTCTAAATGTGAGAGAAGTACTCTGCTGTTTTTAATGATCTACTGCAAAACCAACAACACTTTTTAACAATCTTCTACATAACAGGAGTTATGCTGTTTTTTGGAACATGTTGCTAAAACGCACGTTAAAGACTCTATATGATAGAGCAATCTGCTGTTTTTGAGGACCTACTGCGAATATATGCTAGTTAAAGATCCTCTAAATGTGAGCAAAGTACTCTGCTGTTTTTATTGATCTAGTGAAAAAACAACGCTCTTTAACAATATTCTACATAAAAAGAGTTATGCTGTTCTTTGGAACATGTTGCTAAAACTCACGTCAAAGATCCTCTATGTGAAAGAATAATCTGCTGTTTTTGAGGACCTACTGCACAAATGTGCTAGTCAAATATCCTCTAAATGTGAGAGAAGTACTCTGCTGTTTTTAATGATCTACTGCAAAACCAACAACACTTTTTAAAAATCTTCTACATAACAGGAGTTATGCTGTTTTTTGGAACATGTTGCTAAAACGCACGTTAAAGACTCTATATGAAAGAGCAATCTGCTGTTTTTGAGGACCTACTGCGAATATATGCTAGTCAAAGATCCTCTAAATGTGAGCAAAGTACTCTGCTGTTTTTATTGATCTAGTGAAAAAAGAACACTCTTCAACAATATTCTACATAACAGGAGTTATGCTGTTTTTTGGAACATGTTGCAAATACGCACGTTAAAGACTCTATATGAAAGATAAATCTGCTGTTTTTGAGGACCTACTGCGAATATATGCTAGTCAAAGATCCTCAAAATGTGAGCAAAGTACTCTGCTGTTTTTAATGATCTAGTGAAAAAAAAACACTTTTTAACAATCTTCTACATAACAGGAGTTATGCTGTTTTTTGGAACATGTTGCAAATACGCACGTTAAAGACTCTATATGAAAGATAAATCTGCTGTTTTTGAGGACCTACTGCGAATATATGCTAGTCAAAGATCCTCTAAATGTGAGCAAAGTACTCTGCTGTTTTTAATGATCTAGTGAAAAAAACCCACTTTTTAACAATCTTCTACATAACAGGAGTTATGCTGTTTTTTGGAACATGTTACAAATACGCACGTTAAAGACTCTATATGAAAGAGCAATCTGCTGTTTTTGAGGACCTACTGCTAAAATATGCTAGTCAAAGATCCTCTAAATGTGAGCAAAGTACTCTGCTGTTTTTAATGATCTAGTGAAAAAAAAACACTTTTTAACAATCTTCTACATAACAGGAGTTATGCTGTTTTTTGGAACATGTTGCAAATACGCACGTTAAAGACTCTATATGAAAGATAAATCTGCTGTTTTTGAGGACCTACTGCGAATATATGCTAGTCAAAGATCCTCAAAATGTGAGCAAAGTACTCTGCTGTTTTTAATGATCTAGTGAAAAAACCCCACTTTTTAACAATCTTCTACATAACAGGAGTTATGCTGTTTTTTGGAACATGTTGCAAATACGCACATTAAAGACTCTATATGAAAGAGCAATCTGCTGTTTTTGAGGACCTACTGCTAAAATATGCTAGTCAAAGATCCTCTAAATGTGAGCAAAGTACTCTGCTGTTTTTAATGATCTAGTGAAAAAAAACAACACTCTTCAATAATCTTCAACATAACAGGAATTATGCTGTTTTTTGGAACATGTTGCTTAAACGCATGTCAACGATCCTCTATGTGAAAGAGCTGTTTTTGAGGACTTACTGCTAAAATACGTTAGTCAAAGATCCTCTAAACGTGAGACAAGTACTCTGCTGTTTTTAATGATCTACTGCAAAACCAACAACACTTTTTAACAATCTTCTACATAACAGGAGTTATGCTGTTTTTTGGAACATGTTGCTAAAACGCACGTCAAAGATCCTCTATATGAAAGAGCAATCTGCTGTTTTTGAGGACCTACTGCGAATATATGCTAGTCAAAGATCCTCTAAATGTGAGCAAAGTATTCTGCTGTTTTTATTGATCTAGTGAAAAAAGAACACTCTTCAACAATGTTCTACATAACAGGAGTTATGCTGTTTTTTGGAACATGTTGCAAATACGCACGTTAAAGACTCTATATGAAAGATAAATCTGCTGTTTTTGAGGACCTACTGCGAATATATGCTAGTCAAAGATCCTCAAAATGTGAGCAAAGTACTCTGCTGTTTTTAATGATCTAGTGAAAAAACCCCACTTTTTAACAATCTTCTACATAACAGGAGTTATGCTGTTTTTTGGAACATGTTGCAAATACGCACGTTAAAGACTCTATATGAAAGATAAATCTGCTGTTTTTGAGGACCTACTGCGAATATATGCTAGTCAAAGATCCTCAAAATGTGAGCAAAGTACTCTGCTGTTTTTAATGATCTAGTGAAAAAAACCCACTTTTTAACAATCTTCTACATAACAGGAGTTATGCTGTTTTTTGGAACATGTTGCAAATACGCACGTTAAAGACTCTATATGAAAGAGCAATCTGCTGTTTTTGAGGACCTACTGCTAAAATATGCTAGTCAAAGATCCTCTAAATGTGAGCAAAGTACTCTGCTGTTTTTAATGATCTAGTGAAAAAAACCCACTTTTTAACAATCTTCTACATAACAGGAGTTATGCTGTTTTTTGGAACATGTTGCAAATACGCACGTTAAAGACTCTATATGAAAGAGCAATCTGCTGTTTTTGAGGACCTACTGCGAATATATGCTAGTCAAAGATCCTCTAAATGTGAGCAAAGTACTCTGCTGTTTTTATTGATCTAGTGAAAAAAGAACACTCTTCAACAATATTCTACATAACAGGAGTTATGCTGTTTTTTGGAACATGTTGCTAATACGCACGTTAAAGACTCTATATGAAAGATAAATCTGCTGTTTTTGAGGACCTACTGCGAATATATGCTAGTCAAAGATCCTCTAAATGTGAGCAAAGTACTCTGCTGTTTTTATTGATCTAGTGAAAAAAGAACACTCTTCAACAATATTCTACATAACAGGAGTTATGCTGTTTTTTGGAACATGTTGCAAATACGCACATTAAAGACTCTATATGAAAGATAAATCTGCTGTTTTTGAGGACCTACTGCGAATATATGCTAGTCAAAGATCCTCAAAATGTGAGCAAAGTACTCTGCTGTTTTTAATGATCTAGTGAAAAAACCCCACTTTTTAACAATCTTCTACATAACAGGAGTTATGCTGTTTTTTGGAACATGTTGCAAATACGCACGTTAAAGACTCTATATGAAAGAGCAATCTGCTGTTTTTGAGGACCCACTGCTAAAATATGCTAGTCAAAGATCCTCTAAATGTGAGCAAAGTACTCTGCTGTTTTTAATGATCTAGTGAAAAAAAACAACACTCTTCAATAATCTTCAACATAACAGGAATTATGCTGTTTTTTGGAACATGTTGCTTAAACGCACGTCAATGATCCTCTATGTGAAAGAGCTGTTTTTGAGGACTTACTGCTAAAATACGTTAGTCAAAGATCCTCTAAACGTGAGACAAGTACTCTGCTGTTTTTAATGATCTACTGCAAAACCAACAACACTTTTTAACAATCTTCTACATAACAGGAGTTATGGTGTTTTTTGGAACATGTTGCTAAAACGCACGTCAAAGATCCTCTATATGAAAGAGCAATCTGCTGTTTTTGAGGACCTACTGCGAATATATGCTAGTCAAAGATCCTCTAAATGTGAGAAAAGTATTCTGCTGTTTTTATTGATCTAGTGAAAAAAGAACACTCTTCAACAATGTTCTACATAACAGGAGTTATGCTGTTTTTTGGAACATGTTGCAAATACGCACGTTAAAGACTTTATATGAAAGATAAATCTGCTGTTTTTGAGGACCTACTGCGAATATATGCTAGTCAAAGATCCTCAAAATGTGAGCAAAGTACTCTGCTGTTTTTAATGATGTAGTGAAAAAAACCCACTTTTTAACAATCTTCTACATAACAGGAGTTATGCTGTTTTTTGGAACATGTTGCAAATACGCACGTTAAAGACTCTATATGAAAGAGCAATCTGCTGTTTTTGAGGACCTACTGCGAATATATGCTAGTCAAAGATCCTCAAAATGTGAGCAAAGTACTCTGCTGTTTTTAATGATCTAGTGAAAAAACCACACTTTTTAACAATCTTGTACATAACAGAAGTTATGCTGTTTTTTGGAACATGTTGCAAATACACACGTTAAAGACTCTATATGAAAGAGCAATCTGCTGTTTTTGAGGACCCACTGCTAAAATATGCTAGTCAAAGATCCTCTAAATGTGAGCAAAGTACTCTGCTGTTTTTAATGATCTACTGCAAAAAACAACACTCTTCAACAATATTCTACATACAAAGAGTTATGCTGTTCTTTGGAACATGTTGCTAAAACACACGTCAAAGATCCTCTATATGAAAGAGCAATCTGCTGATTTTGAGGACCTACTGCTAAAATATGCTAGTCAAAGATCCTCTAAATGTGAGAGAAGTACTCTGCTGTTTTTAATGATCTACTGCAAAAAAAAACACTCTTCAACAATATTCTACATAACAGGACATAGGCTGTTTTTTGGAACATGTTTCTAAAACGCATGACAAAGATCCTCTATATGAAAGAGCAATCTGCTGTTTTTGAGGACCTACTGCGAAAATGTGCTAGTCAAAGATCCTCTAAATGTGAAAGAAGTACTCTTCTGTTTTCAATGATCTAGTGAAAAAAACAACACCTTTTAAGAATATTCTACACAAAAAGAGTTATGCTGTTTTTTTGGAACATGTTGCTAAAACGCACGTCAAAGACCCTCTATATGAAAAAACAATCTGCTGTTTTTGAGGTTCTACTGCGCAAATGTCCTAGTCAAAGATCCTCTAAATGTGAGAGAAGTACTCTGCTGTTTTTAATGATCTAGTGAAAAAAAACAACACTCTTCAATAATCTTCAACACAACAGGAATTATGCTGTTTTTTGGAACATGTTGCTTAAACGCACGTCAACGATCCTCTATGTGAAAGAGCTGTTTTTGAGGACTTACTGCTAAAATATGTTAGTCAAAGATCCTCTAAACGTGAGACAAGTACTCTGCTGTTTTTAATGATCTACTGCAAAAAACAACAACACTTTTTAACCATCTTCTACATAACAGGAGTTATGGTGTTTTTTGGAACACGTTGCTAAAACGCACGTCAAAGATCCTCTATATGAAAGAGCAATCTGCTGTTTTTGAGGACCTACTGCGAATATATGCTAGTCAAAGATCCTCTAAATGTGAGCAAAGTATTCTGCTGTTTTTATTGATCTAGTGAAAAAAGAACACTCTTCAACAATATTCTACATAACAGGAGTTATGCTGTTTTTTGGAACATGTTGCAAATACGCACGTTAAAGACTCTATATGAAAGATAAATCTGCTGTTTTTGAGGACCTACTGCGAATATATGCTAGTCAAAGATCCTCAAAATGTGAGCAAAGTACTCTGCTGTTTTTAATGATCTAGTGAAAAAACCCCACTTTTTAACAATCTTCTACATAACAGGAGTTATGCTGTTTTTTGGAACATGTTGCAAATACGCACGTTAAAGACTATATATGAAAGATAAATCTGCTGTTTTTGAGGACCTACTGCGAATATATGCTAGTCAAAGATCCTCAAAATGTGAGCAAAGTACTCTGCTGTTTTTAATGATCTAGTGAAAAAACCCCACTTTTTAACAATCTTCTACATAACAGGAGTTATGCTGTTTTTTGGAACATGTTGCAAATACGCACGTTAAAGACTCTATATGAAAGATAAATCTGCTGTTTTTGAGGACCTACTGCGAATATATGCTAGTCAAAGATCCTCAAAATGTGAGCAAAGTACTCTGCTGTTTTTAATGATCTAGTGAAAAAAAAAACACTTTTTAACAATCTTCTACATAACAGGAGTTATGCTGTTTTTTGGAACATGTTGCAAATACGCACGTTAAAGACTCTATATTAAAGATAAATCTGCTGTTTTTGAGGACCTACTGCGAATATATGCTAGTCAAAGATCCTCAAAATGTGAGCAAAGTACTCTGCTGTTTTTAATGATCTACTGCAAAACCAACAACACTTTTTAACAATCTTCTACATAACAGGAGTTATGCTGTTTTTTGGAACATGTTGCTAAAACGCACGTTAAAGACTCTATATGAAAGAGCAATCTGCTGTTTTTGAGGACCTACTGCGAATATATGCTAGTCAAAGATCCTCAAAATGTGAGCAAAGTACTCTGCTGTTTTTAATGATCTAGTGAAAAAACCCCACTTTTTAACAATCTTCTACATAACAGGAGTTATGCTGTTTTTTGGAACATGTTGCAAATACGCACGTTAAAGACTCTATATGAAAGATAAATCTGCTGTTTTTGAGGACCTACTGCGAATATATGCTAGTCAAAGATCCTCAAAATGTGAGCAAAGTACTCTGCTGTTTTTAATGATCTAGTGAAAAAACCCCACTTTTTAACAATCCTCTACATAACAGGAGTTATGCTGTTTTTTGGAACATGTTGCAAATACGCACGTTAAAGACTCTATATGAAAGAGCAATCTGCTGTTTTTGAGGACCTACTGCTAAAATATGCTAGTCAAAGATCCTCTAAATGTGAGCAAAGTACTCTGCTGTTTTTAATGATCTAGTGAAAAAAAACAACACTCTTCAATAATCTTCAACATAACAGGAATTATGCTGTTTTTTGGAACATGTTGCTTAAACGCACGTCAACGATCCTCTATGTGAAAGAGCTGTTTTTGAGGACTTACTGCTAAAATATGTTAGTCAAAGATCCTCTAAACGTGAGACAAGTACTCTGCTGTTTTTAATGATCTACTGCAAAAAACAACAACACTTTTTAACCATCTTCTACATAACAGCAGTTATGCTGTTTTTTGGAACACGTTGCTAAAACGCATGTCAAAGATCCTCTATATGAAAGAGCAATCTGCTGTTTTTGAGGACCTAGTGTGAGGGTTGTGTTCCACTGCAGAGGACAAAGACCTACCCTAGGGCCGGTCTTCTCCATGTATCCCTCCTTCAGGAAGTTGCGTGTGAGTTTGGGCACCAGCTGAGACACAAAAAGACACAAAGTGACGTCCCCACAGAAAAGGCTCCAGAAGAGTTTTAGGGCTGACCTCAGCGTCGCTGGCTCCAGGGAAGGCCACCTTCAGGTAGTGGAGCTGAACCGCCCGGATGGAGTTGAACCAGTCCACGATGTCCTGAAGAAGCGAGGTGAGAAGGTCAAGAGTTACCGTGAGGAAGGTAAGGAGCACGGCGGCGACGCCCCTCCCCCTACCCCCCCCCCAGGCGGACCTTGCCGTGGTCGTGGTAGAGGAAGATGTTGCGGGTGCTGTAGTCTTTGAGGTACGTGATCTGCATGCCGTTGTGGTGTCCGATCTTCTCGGGCTGGAAGGTGGCGTTGATGGAGTCCACCTTGATCACCGCTTTGGGTTCTTTGGCCTGCAGGGGGGCGCACCGCGACATCACTTCTTCTTACACTTGAAAGGCAGTTAAACATGTTTGCGTGTGCATTAAAACCTTTATGATGGCCACAGTTGGACCCTGGTGATTATTTACATGGTTCCTTTACATTCCTGTAGAAATTATTTGTGAATTTGAATTATTTGTTTGATTTGAAAGAATGGTCAAATGTTCTAGAACAGAAGATGATATTACTACCACACTAATGTTAACTTTGACAAAAGTTGTAATGTCTGGAAGTTGTCATTCGACCTTACAACATTTCACATTTCAGAAATTTTTATTTATTGATTTTTTTCCCCATTGTTTAAAATGTATTTTATTACATTTTTTTTCATAAAATGTAATTTTATATGATCACATTTGCATTTATTTATATATGTATGTATTTATTATATTATTTGATTCAACTTTTAATTTCATTATACTTGTTTATTTATTTATAAAAACATACATTTACTCAATTTATTTATATTTTTTATT
>NC_084748.1:9179136-9201636 GCF_033978785.1 Entelurus aequoreus
CTAGACTAAATTTGACCAAATTAAACTAGATTAAATTAAACCAAAATAAACTAAACAAATCTGACTAAACCAAAATAAACTAAACTACATTAATTTCAACCAAAATAAACTCAACTCAATTAAATTCAACCAAAATAAACTAAAATTGACAGAAATAAACTAAACCAAATTCAATTAAACCAAAACAAACTGAACAAAGCTGATTAAATCCAAATAAACTGAACTAAAGTTGACCACAGTAAACTAAACTAAATTAAACCCACATAAACTAAACTAAACTGATTACACCAAATAAACTACATTTGACAAAAATAAACCAAACTAGATTAAATTAAACCAATATGAACTAAACAAATCTTACTAAACCAACAAATTAAACTACATTAATTTAAGCCAAAAATAAACTCAACTCAACTAAATTCAACCAGAATAAACTAAACTAAATTAAATTAAACCAAGAATAGACTAAACTCATCTGATTAAACAATAATAAACTAAACTAAATTTGACTGAAATAAACTAAACTAAATTAAATTAAACCAAAAATAGACTAAACACATCTGATTAAACAAAAATAAACTAAACTAAATTTGACCGAAATAAACTAAACTAAATCAAATTAAACCAAAATAAACTAAACAAATCTGACTAAACTACATTATTTTAAACCAAAATAAACTAAACTAAACTCAACCAAAATAAACTAAAATGGACTGAAATAAACTATACTAAATTAAATTAAACCAAAATAAACTAAACAAATCTGATTAAGCCTAAATAAACTGAACTAAAGTTGACCAAAGTAAACTAAACTAAATTAACTGAAACCAACATAAACTAAATAAATCTGATTAAACCTAAATAAACTAAACGAAATTTGACCAAAATAAACTAAACTGAATTAAATTAAACCTAAATAAACTAAACACATAAGATTAAACCAAAATAAACTAAACTAGATTAAATTAAACTACAATAATTTAAACCAAAATAAAATAAACTCAACTAAAGTCTACCAGAATAAACTAAACTTAATTAAATCAAACCGAAATAAACCAAACAAATCTGATTAAACAAAAATAAAATAAACTTAATCGAATTAAATCAAAATAAACTAAACAAATATGATTAAACCAAAATAAACTGAATTTGACCAAAATAAACAAAACTAAATTAAACCAAAATAAACTAAAAAAAATCTGACTAAACCAAAATAAAATAAACTACATTAATTTAAACCAAAATAAACTCAACTCAACAAAATTCTACCAAAATAAACCAAAATAAAGTAAACAAAATTTGACCAAAATAAAGTAAACAAAATTCAACCAAAATAAACTCAACTAAATTCAACACAATGAAATCAAAGGTAAAAAAGGTAAAGCAAAGCGAGACATGAAGAAATCAAACTCACTGGCAGTCTCTATGAGAAGGTTTGTAGTAATAAACGGGGACAGCCGCCTCGTATTTTCTCTTCATCAGCTTGTTACCGTGATCTGCCATGAACTGACAACAACAACAACAACAACGAACATCAGCAATTATATTTTCCATGTACCGTCAACTCCGCACTAAGAGCCGCTACTCTTTTCCTACGCTTTGAACCCCTCGGCTTATAAAACGGTTGCCGCTAATTTATGGATTTGCCTTCGCTGACGGCCATGATGCAAATCATTTACCAAAAAGAACACGAGCAGAGACAATAAAAAAGGTGTGTTATTGTTTGTGCAACGGCGCCCTCTTTTGGACCAGTGGGGGTGAATGCCTACAGTGTTTCATGCTGTTTAAAGTTTTGAACCGGAAGTAGAGGGGCCGTCCCGTAAATTTTACAATATAACTAAAACTATTCTTACATACTAAAGCCTGTCTGTAGTGTAGTGTTTTCATGCTATCGTAATGTAATTAAGCTAGCGTTTTTAGCATTAGCTAATATGCTAACACGTTTACGAGTGTCTGTTTTACTATTATTAACTTACAATGGCATTCTTTTTGTATTGTTTCCGTAAATTCACCAAAATGTCACAGTGGAGTTATTGAGTCTGTTTAGTGGGTCCATGACGATGACTTCTGTTTTGTTTGATCATCCGTTTTACTGCCTTGTTACAGACACTGTTTATGCTAGAATTTTTGGTAAATGTATTTGTATAACCCTAAAAAAATCCTGGCTTTTGATACACGCTGTCATGTTAGTATGTTCATGTTCTAAGCTAGCATTTTAGCACATTTTGATCATTTAAACCAACAATTAATGGGTTTTTAAGACAAACCTCCATCTTGCGAGTGTACTAACTGTTCTCATTAACAAGCTATCATTAGCATGCTAACAGTAAATGTATTCGTATATGGCGTTTCTACTCGTACGGGATCTTCATTCATGACTCCCAGCCACGTTTGTAAGTTTTACAACAGAACTAAAACAATTCTTACTCACTAAACTTCCCATGTGTGATGACTGTCGTTAGAATAATTATGTATATATCATCACACAACTCTTATGCTTAAGGGCCGTTGCTATAGTTATTATCAATGGCGCTGAAATTGTATTTTTCTTTGTCTGTGCAAAGCTGGCAATCCAAAAGATTGCAAGCCGGTCTCGTATCAGCGTTTGTTTCCAGAATCGGCCTGCTGACTGCCAAGGCCGAACATCGAGTACCGTGACGCAGACAGAGCACAGACAAGGCGATATCACCAGCGTCAACACATTTGCATTTTTGTATAATCATGTGGAGTTGTCGAGATTACCCCCTTCCCTCGGCGACAGCTTCAGTGATGTAACCAGGGACCTCCCAAATAAATACGGGAAGCACGCGGGCCGGACTTTTAGAACGTGGTTTGGATCTGAAACTAGAATACAGCCCAAAACACGTCTCTCCTCAATTGAGCAAAATTGAACTCTGTCTCTGCGTGATTCCTTGCTTCTCGTCTGTTTAATAGATGTCATCAGTGTTTGAACCTGACACTGCAGGAGTGTCTTCATGCTATCGTAATGTAATCGAGCTAGCGTCGTTAGCATTAGCTAATATGCTAACACGTTTACGAGTGTCTGGGTTAGTATTATTAACTTACAAGGACATTCTTTTTGTATTGTTTCAGTAAATTCACCAAAACGTCACCGTGGAGTTACTGAGTCCGTTTAGCTGATTGGAGAGCTAGCTTGCGCAGCTAGTGGGTCCATGACGACGGCTTCTGTTTTGTTTGATCATCCGTTTTACTGCCTTGTTACAGACACTAACTATTTATGCTAGTATTTTTGGTAAATGTATTTGTATAACCCTAAAAAAAAATCATGGCTTTTGATACACGGTGTCATGTTAGTATGTTAACGTTTTAAGCTAGCATTTTAGCCCATTTTAATCATTTAAACTGATTTGAAGGCATACCTCCATCTTGCAAGTGTACTAACTGTTGTCATTAACAAGCTATCGTTAGCATGCTAACAGTTTATGTTAACATTTTTGGTAAATGTATTCGTATATGGCGTTTCTCTCATTCATCACTCTCAGCCACGTTTGTAAGTTTTACAATAGAACTAAAACAATTCTTACTTATAAGAATTAAATTAAAGAATTTACTAAACTAAATTCAGTTAAAACAAAATAAATTAAACAAAGATGATTAAATCAAAATAAAGTCAACTAAAGTTGACCAAAGTAAACTAAACTAAATTAAATTAAACCAACATAAACTAAACTAAACTAAACTGATTAAACCAAAGTAAACTATATTTCACCAAAATAAACCAAACTAGATTAAATTAAACCAAAATGAACTAAACAAATCTTACTAAATCTACCAACTACACTACATTAATTTAAACCAAAATAAACTCAACTCAACTAAATTCAACCTGAATAAACTAAACTAAATTAAATTAAACCAAAAATAAACCAAACACATCTGATTAAACAAAAATAAACTAAACTAAATTTGACCGAAATAAACTAAACTAAATCAAATTAAACCAAAATAAACTAAACAAAACAATTCTTACTTATAAGAATTGTTTTATTTATTTTATAATTTTTTAAATGTATTCATTGTTTTTAAACTCCCTCCTCAACGACACCTGGAGTCCAACTTTTGCTTGAATGCAGAATGGCCCCAGTCTATGAACATTACATCATCACACATTCACCACTGCTTGGTGATGGACGGCTGGCAGCACTTCATAGCAGCAGTCGACCTCCAGGGGCCCAACTCCCCGCCCCTCTGTTGCGAGTTGTTGTGATTAAATGTAGCGTGTTTATGTGTGCATTGCATGGAGGTTTTTTCCCACTCCAGACTAGGCCCCCTTAAGAGCCCGGTCTAGATTGTATATTTTTTACTCATCTTCTTCCCCAGCGTTTTACCTTTTTCTTATCCTTTACGGGACGCCTTGTGGCGACCCATCAGCGTTCCTGTTCTGTAACCCTGTACACTGTTTGTTTGTCTCATCTTGAACGGGTTTGTGCTGAAAACATAGTTTCGTTGTACTTGTTGCAATGACATTAAAGACCTATCCTATCCTAAACCGCCCATGTGTGATGACTGTAGGAGTGTTTTCATGCTATCGTAACGTAATCAAGCTAGCGTCGTTAGCATGAGCTAATATGCTAACACGTTTACGAGTGTCTGGGTTAGTATTATTAACTTACAACGGCATTATTAGGGACCGCACGTCCCATTGTCAAAGGAATCCCAAAGGGAGTCCTTTTGCATTAGGACGAAAGGACCTATTGTTATTGTAAGGTTTTATTATTATTTTCCCGCAGCTTTGCGCACTACTTTGACCCCCTTTACATGCTTCAAAACTCACCAAATTTGACACACACATAAAAAAACGTGAACAAAACTCTTTAGTCGAAAAACCAAACCACAAAACTCAAAATTGCGCTCTAGCGCCCCCTAGGCAGAAAACTGCCTGTAACTCCCAGTACGAATGTCATAGAGACATGAAACAAAAACCTCTATGTATGTCTCACTTAGACCTACATTTCATAATTCAACATCTTCGGGCAAAAACCAACAGGAAGTTGGCAATTTCCCCTTCAAGACCAAAATTTACTAAAAACACTCATTTTTGCCTCTTTGAGCTGTAATTTGACCCCCTTAAAATACTTCAAAACTCACCAAACTTTTCACACACGTCAGGACTGGTGAAAATTGAGATATAATAAAAAAACGAACCCCAAAACTCAAAATTGCGCTCTAGCGCCCCCTAGGCAGAAAACTGCCTGTAACTCCCAGTACGAATGTCATAGAGACATGAAACAAAAACCTCTATGTATGTCTCACTTAGACCTACATTTCATAATCCAACATCTTCGGGCAAAAACCAACAGGAAGTTGGCAATTTCCCCTTCAAGACCAACATTTACTAAAAACACTCATTTTTGCCTCTTTGAGCTGTAATTTGACCCCCTTAAAATACTTCAAAACTCACCAAACTTTTCACACACGTCAGGACTGGTGAAAATTGCGATATAATAAAAAAACGAACCCCAAAACTCAAAATTGCGCTCTAGCGCCCCCTAGGCAGAAAACTGCCTGTAACTCCCAGTACGAATGTCATAGAGACATGAAACAAAAACCTCTATGTATGTCTCACTTAGACCTACATTTCATAATTCAACATCTTCGGGCAAAAACCAACAGGAAGTTGGCAATTTCCCCTTCAAGACCAAAATTGACTAAAAACACTCATTTTTGCCTCTTTGAGCTGTAATTTCACCCCCTTAAAATACTTCAAAACTCACCAAACTTTTCACACACGTCAGGACTGGTGAAAATTGCGATATAATAAAAAAACGAACCCCAAAACTCAAAATTGCGCTCTAGCGCCCCCTAGGCAGAAAACTGCCTGTAACTCCCAGTACGAATGTCATAGAGACATGAAACAAAAACCTCTATGTATGTCTCACTTAGACCTACATTTCATAATGCAACATCTTCGGGCAAAAACCAACAGGGAGTTGGCAATTTCCCCTTCAAGACCAAAATTGACTAAAAACACTCATTTTAGCCTCTTTGAGCTGTAATTTGACCCCCTTAAAATACTTCAAAACTCACCAAACTTTTCACACACGTCAGGACTGGTGAAAATTGCGATATAATAAAAAAACGAACCCCAAAACTCAAAATTGCGCTCTAGCGCAATTTTTGAATAAAACAGAGACAAAACTGCTCCCTAGAGGAAAACACAGACAAAACTGCTTGTAACTTCCGGTAGGAACGTCTTAGAGACATGAAACAAAAACCTCTATGTATGTCTCACTTAGACCTACATTTCATAATTCAACATCTTCGGGCAAAAACCAACAGGAAGTTGGCAATTTCCCCTTCAAGACCAAAATTTACTAAAAACACTCATTTTTGCCTCTTTGAGCTGTAATTTGACCCCCTTAAAATACTTCAAAACTCACCAAACTTTTCACACACGTCAGGACTGGTGAAAATTGCGATATAATAAAAAAACTAACCCCAAAACTCAAAATTGCGCTCTAGCGCCCCCTAGGCAGAAAACTGCCTGTAACTCCCAGTACGAATGTCATAGAGACATGAAACAAAAACCTCTATGTATGTCTCACTTAGACCTACATTTCATAATTCAACATCTTCGGGCAGAAACCAACAGGAAGTTGGCAATTTCCCCTTCAAGACCAAAATGTACTAAAAACACTCATTTTTGCCTATTTGAGCTGTAATTTGACCCCCTTAAAATACTTCAAAACTCACCAAACTTTTCACACACGTCAGGACTGGTGAAAATTGCGATATAATAAAAAAACGAACCCCAAAACTCAAAATTGCGCTCTAGCGCCCCCTAGGCAGAAAACGGCCTGTAACTCCCAGTACGAATGTCATAGAGACATGAAACAAAAACCTCTATGTATGTCTCACTTAGACCTACATTTCATAATCCAACATCTTCGGGCAAAAACCAACAGGAAGTTGGCAATTTCCCCTTCAAGACCAAAATTTACTAAAAACACTCATTTTTGCCTCTTTGAGCTGTAATTTGACCCCCTTAAAATACTTCAAAACTCACCAAACTTTTCACACACGTCAGGACTGGTGAAAATTGCGATATAATAAAAAAACGAACCCCAAAACTCAAAATTGCGCTCTAGCGCCCCCTAGGCAGAAAACTGCCTGTAACTCCCAGTACGAATGTCATAGAGACATGAAACAAAAACCTCTATGTATGTCTCACTTAGACCTACATTTCATAATGCAACATCTTCGGGCAAAAACCAACAGGAAGTTGGCAATTTCCCCTTCAAGACCAAAATTTACTAAAAACACTCATTTTTGCCTCTTTGAGCTGTAATTTGACCCCCTTAAAATACTTCAAAACTCACCAAACTTTTCACACACGTCAGGACTGGTGAAAATTGCGATATAATAAAAAAACGAACCCCAAAACTCAAAATTGCGCTCTAGCGCAATTTTTGAATAAAACAGAGACAAAACTGCTCCCTAGAGGAAAACACAGACAAAACTGCTTGTAACTTCCGGTAGGAACGTCTTAGAGACATGAAACAAAAACCTCTATGTATGTCTCACTTAGACCTACATTTCATAATTGAACATCTGCGGGCAAAAACCAACACGAAGTTGGCAATTTCCCCTTCAAGACCAAAATTTACTAAAAACACTAATTTTTGCCTCTTAGAGCTGTAATTTGACCCCCTTAAAATACTTCAAAACTCACCAAACTTTTTACACACGTCAGGACTGGTGAAAATTGCGATATAATAAAAAAACGAACCCCAAAACTCAAAATTGCGCTCTAGCGCAATTTTTGAATAAAACAGAGACAAAACTGCTCCCCAGAGGAAAACACAGACAAAATTGCTTGTAACTTCCGGTAGGAACGTCTTAGAGACATGAAACAAAAACCTCTATGTAGGTCTCTCCTAGACCTACATTTCATTCTTTGACATCTTTCAGCAAAAATCAACAGGAAGTTTGCAATCTCCCCTTCAGAACTAAATTTTTGTAAAAAGCGGTCACCAAACATCAAACATTATCTCCTCTGAGCGCGTTTGTCGTTTCGGCTTCAAACTACTACAGAAGAGAGATTGAACCCTTCTGATTAAAAGTTGACAAAAGAGTTTTGATAAGTGCTACGGTTTTGATTTTACGAGCCTTCAAAGAAAAGAACCACTGTGCCGCAGCACCTAGGAAAAAAAACACAGACACAACTTCCTCTAACTCCCAGTACGAATATCGTAGAGACATGAAACAAAAACCTCTATGTAGGCCTGACTTAGAGCTAGATTTCATACACTGACCACTTAGGACTAGCACCTGCCAAATATGCGGGCCCGACCAACGCTGCTTGCAGCTTTAATTTTTGTATTGTTTCAGTAAATTCACCAAAACGTCACAGTGGAGTTATTGAGTCTGTTTAGCTGATTGGAGAGCTAGCTTGCGCAGCGAGCGGGTCCATGACGACGACTTCTGTTTTGTTTGATCGGCCGTTTTACTGCCGTGTTATAGGCACCGTTTATGTGAGCAAACATTTACAAAAAATAACTCATTTCACACAGCGGCTAATGAAATACGCTAGCTTTCGTAGCTACGTTCCCTGTCGTCGCCTGCCTCACCTGCACCTCGTGGTCCTCCCAGCGGGACAGACTCAGCGACTTCACCTTGCTGACTTCGGGGATGTTGCGGTGGATCCCCGAGCACGCCAGACAGATGAAGACGCCCAGCGAGGTGGAACTCCAGTCCGGGTCTGCGCAAGAGGGAACAGGAATCAAACAGTTGTTGACTTTTCAACCGTCTGATAAACTTCTTTGGTGGAACTGCTTGTTGGTTTTTTGTTTTGTAAATATGCTTGCTAGGAAGAACGTTATCTCGGCTCGGAAGAAGCCCGCATTCTTTAAAGTAAACAAACCGGATGAGAACATTTATCTAAGGGTTTTATGTAAGATGCGTGCTAACTGTTCCTATGTCATCATGCTAACATTAGCGTGCTAGCGTTTAAAGCTAGCATTTTAGCTCATTTTAAACACAAACCAAAAAGGAATGGGTTTTGAGTCATGTCTTCATCTGTACTAACTGTTCCCGTTATGACAATGCTATCATGCTAGCAATCGTATTCATTTAAACATAAAAATAATGGCTATTGATATTTGGCGCCATCTTAGAAGTATGCTAAGATCTCTGATATTAGCATGCTAACATTGACGTGCTAACTATTTATAATAGCATTTTTGGTATAACCCCCCAAAAAAATCATAGCTTTTGATACACGGTGTCTTGTTAGTATGTTAACGTTTTGAGCTAGCATTTGAAAAAGTAATGGGTTTTGAGTCATGCCTCCATCTTGCAAGTGTACTAACTGTTGCCATTACGACAAGGTAATGTTAGCATGCTAACGTTTTATGCTAGCAATTTAACAAATCGTATTCATTTAAACATAAAAATAATGGCTATTGATATTTGGCGCCATCTTAGAAGTATGCTAAGATCTCTGAAATTAGCATGCTAACATTGACATGCTAACTATTTATAATAGCATTTTTGGTATAACCCCCCAAAAAAATCATAGCTTTTGATACACGGTGTCTTGTTAGTATGTTAACGTTTTGAGCTAGCATTTGAAAAAGTAATGGGTTTTGAGTCATGCCTCCATCTTGCAAGTGTACTAACTGTTGCCATTACGACAAGGTAATGTTAGCATGCTAACGTTTTATGCTAGCAATTTAACAAATCGTATTCATTTAAACATAAAAATAATGGCTATTGATATTTGGCGCCATCTTAGAAGTATGCTAAGATCTCTGATATTAGCATGCTAACATTGACGTGCTAACTATTTATAATAGCATTTTTGGTATAACCCCCCCAAAAAATCATAGCTTTTGATACACGGTGTCTTGTTAGTATGTTAACATTTTGAGCTAGCATTTGAAAAAGTAATGGGGTTTGAGTCATGCCTCCATCTTGCAAGTGTACTAACTTTTGCCATTACGACAAGGTAATGTTAGCATGCTAACGTTTTATGCTAGCAATTTAACAAATCGTATTCATTTAAACATAAAAATAATGGCTATTGATATTTGGCGCCATCTTAGAAGTATGCTAAGATCTCTGATATTAGCATGCTAACATTGACATGCTAACTATTTATGATAGCATTTTTGGTATAACCCCCCAAAAAATCATAGCTTTTGATACACGGTGTCTTGTTAGTATGTTAACGTTTTGAGCTAGCATTTGAAAAAGTAATGGGTTTTGAGTCATGCCTCCATCTTGCAAGTGTACTAACTGTTGCCATTACGACAAGGTAATGTTAGCATGCTAACGTTTTATGCTAGCAATTTAACAAATCGTATTCATTTAAACATCAAAATAATGGCTATTGATATTTGGCGCCATCTTAGAAGTATGCTAAGATCTCTGATATTAGCATGCTAACATTGACATGCTAACTATTTATGATAGCATTTTTGGTATAACCCCCCCAAAAAATCATAGCTTTTGATACACGGTGTCTTGTTAGTATGTTAACGTTTTGAGCTAGCATTTGAAAAAGTAATGGGTTTTGAGTCATGCCTCCATCTTGCAAGTGTACTAACTGTTGCCATTACGACAAGCTAATGTTAGCATGCTAACGTTTTATGCTAGCAATTTAACAAATCGTATTCATTTAAACATAAAAATAATGGCTATTGATATTTGGCGCCATCTTAGAAGTATGCTAAGATCTCTGTTATTAGCATGCTAACATTGACATCCTAACTATTTATAATAGCATTTTTGGTATAACCCCCCAAAAAAATCATAGCTTTTGATACACGGTGTCTTGTTAGTATGTTAACGTTTTGAGCTAGCATTTGAAAAAGTAATGGGTTTTGAGTCATGCCTCCATCTTGCAAGTGTACTAACTGTTGCCATTACGACAAGGTAATGTTAGCATGCTAACGTTTTATGCTAGCAATTTAACAAATCGTATTCATTTAAACATAAAAATAATGGCTATTGATATTTGGCGCCATCTTAGAAGTATGCTAAGATCTCTGATATTAGCATGCTAACATTGACATGCTAACTATTTAAAATAGCATTTTTGGTATAACCCCCCAAAAAATCATAGCTTTTGATACACGGTGTCTTGTTAGTATGTTAACGTTTTGAGCTAGCATTTGAAAAAGTAATGGGGTTTGAGTCATGCCTCCATCTTGCAAGTGTACTAACTGTTGCCATTACGACAAGGTAATGTTAGCATGCTAACGTTTTATGCTAGCAATTTAACAAATCGTATTCATTTAAACATAAAAATAATGGCTATTGATATTTGGCGCCATCTTAGAAGTATGCTAAGATCTCTGATATTAGCATGCTAACATTGACATGCTAACTATTTATAATAGCATTTTTGGTATAACCCCCCAAAAAATCATAGCTTTTGATACACGGTGTCTTGTTAGTATGTTAACGTTTTGAGCTAGCATTTAAAAAAGTAATGGGTTTTGAGTCATGCCTCCATCTTGCAAGTGTACTAACTGTTGCCATTACGACAAGGTAATGTTAGCATGCTAACGTTTTATGCTAGCAATTTAACAAATCGTATTCATTTAAACATAAAAATAATGGCTATTGATATTTGGCGCCATCTTAGAAGTATGCTAAGATCTCTGTTATTAGCATGCTAACATTGACATGCTAACTATTTATAATAGCATTTTTGGTATAACCCCCCAAAAAAATCATAGCTTTTGATACACGGTGTCTTGTTAGTATGTTAACGTTTTGAGCTAGCATTTGAAAAAGTAATGGGTTTTGAGTCATGCCTCCATCTTGCAAGTGTACTAACTGTTGCCATTACGACAAGGTAATGTTAGCATGCTAACGTTTTATGCTAGCAATTTAACAAATCGTATTCATTTAAACATAAAAATAATGGCTATTGATATTTGGCGCCATCTTAGAAGTATGCTAAGATCTCTGACATTAGCATGCTAACATTGACATGCTAACTATTTATAATAGCATTTTTGGTATAACCCCCCAAAAAATCGTAGCTTTTGATACACGGTGTCTTGTTAGTATGTTAACGTTTTGAGCTAGCATTTGAAAAAGTAATGGGTTTTGAGTCATGCCTCCATCTTGCAAGTGTACTAACTGTTGCCATTACGACAAGGTAATGTTAGCATGCTAACGTTTTATGCTAGCAATTTAACAAATCGTATTCATTTAAACATAAAAATAATGGCTATTGATATTTGGCGCCATCTTAGAAGTATGCTAAGATCTCTGATATTAGCATGCTAACATTGACATGCTAACTATTTATAATAGCATTTTTGGTATAACCCCCAAAAAATCATAGCTTTTGATACACGGTGTCTTGTTAGTATGTTAATGTTTTGAGCTAGCATTTGAAAAAGTAATGGGTTTTGAGTCATGCCTCCATCTTGCAAGTGTACTAACTGTTGCCATTACGACAAGGTAATGTTAGCATGCTAACGTTTTATGCTAGCAATTTAACAAATCGTATTCATTTAAACATAAAAATAATGGCTATTGATATTTGGCGCCATCTTAGAAGTATGCTAAGATCTCTGACATTAGCATGCTAACATTGACATGCTAACTATTTATAATAGCATTTTTGGTATAACCCCCCCAAAAAATCGTAGCTTTTGATACACGGTGTCTTGTTAGTATGTTAACGTTTTGAGCTAGCATTTGAAAAAGTAATGGGTTTTGAGTCATGCCTCCATCTTGCAAGTGTACTAACTGTTGCCATTACGACAAGGTAATGTTATCATGCTAACGTTTTATGCTAGCAATTTAACAAATCGTATTCATTTAAACATAAAAATAATGGCTATTGATATTTGGCGCCATCTTAGAAGTATGCTAAGATCTCTGTTATTAGCATGCTAACATTGACATGCTAACTATTTATAATAGCATTTTTGGTATAACCCCCCCAAAAAAATCATAGCTTTTGATACACGGTGTCTTGTTAGTATGTTAACGTTTTGAGCTAGCATTTGAAAAAGTAATGGGTTTTGAGTCATGCCTCCATCTTGCAAGTGTACTAACTGTTGCCATTACGACAAGGTAATGTTAGCATGCTAACGTTTTATGCTAGCAATTTAACAAATCGTATTCATTTAAACATAAAAATAATGGCTATTGATATTTGGCGCCATCTTAGAAGTATGCTAAGATCTCTGACATTAGCATGCTAACATTGACATGCTAACTATTTATAATAGCATTTTTGGTATAACCCCCCAAAAAATCGTAGCTTTTGATACACGGTGTCTTGTTAGTATGTTAACGTTTTGAGCTAGCATTTGAAAAAGTAATGGGTTTTGAGTCATGCCTCCATCTTGCAAGTGTACTAACTGTTGCCATTACGACAAGGTAATGTTAGCATGCTAACGTTTTATGCTAGCAATTTAACAAATCGTATTCATTTAAACATAAAAATAATGGCTATTGATATTTGGCGCCATCTTAGAAGTATGCTAAGATCTCTGTTATTAGCATGCTAACATTGACATGCTAACTATTTATAATAGCATTTTTGGTATAACCCCCCAAAAAAATCATAGCTTTTGATACACGGTGTCTTGTTAGTATGTTAACGTTTTGAGCTAGCATTTGAAAAAGTAATGGGTTTTGAGTCATGCCTCCATCTTGCAAGTGTACTAACTGTTGCCATTACGACAAGGTAATGTTAGCATGCTAACGTTTTATGCTAGCAATTTAACAAATCGTATTCATTTAAACATAAAAATAATGGCTATTGATATTTGGCGCCATCTTAGAAGTATGCTAAGATCTCTGACATTAGCATGCTAACATTGACATGCTAACTATTTATAATAGCATTTTTGGTATAACCCCCCAAAAAATCGTAGCTTTTGATACACGGTGTCTTGTTAGTATGTTAACGTTTTGAGCTAGCATTTGAAAAAGTAATGGGTTTTGAGTCATGCCTCCATCTTGCAAGTGTACTAACTGTTGCCATTACGACAAGGTAATGTTAGCATGCTAACGTTTTATGCTAGCAATTTAACAAATCGTATTCATTTAAACATAAAATTAACGGCTATTGATATTTGGCGCCATCTTAGAAGTATGCCAAGATCTCCGATATTAGCATGCTAACATTGACGTGCTGACTATTTATGCTAGCATTTTTGTCAAATGTTTTTGTATGTATATAATCATGGCTTTTGATACACGGTGTCATGTTAGTATGTCAATGTTTTGAGCTAGCATTTTAGCTCATTTTGATCACAAACCAAAAATAATGGGTTTTGAGTCATGCCTCCATTATGACAAGCTAACGTTAGCATGCTAACGTTTTATGCTAGCAATTCAACAAATCGTATTCAATCAAACATAAAAATAACAGCAATTGATATTTGCGCCATATTAGAAGTATGCCAAGATCTGTGATATTAGCATGCTAACATTGACATGCTAACTATTTATGCTGGCATTTTTAGTAAATGTTTTTGTATAACTATAAAAAAAATCATGGCTTTTGTTTTGATACGTTGTGTCATGTTAGCACGTTTTAAGCTCGCATTTTAACACATTTTGGGGATTTAAACCAAAATTTCAAAGGTTTAGAGAGATGCCTCCATCTTGCGTGTACTAACTGTTCCCATTAAACAAGCTAACATTAGCATGCTAACAGTTTGTTGACATTTTTGGTAAATGTATTCGTATGACCCTAAAAATATTTATGGCTTTTTAAAACTTGGTGTCATCTAAGATACATGCTAACTTTTCCTATTTCATCGTGCTATCATTAGCATGTTAACATTTGAAGCTAGCATTTCAGCTTATTTTGATCATTTAAATCAAAAATTCACGAGTTTTAAGACATGCCTCCATATTGCAAGTGTACTAATCGTTCCCGATACAACAAGCTAACTGTAACATACTAATGTTTTATACTAGCATTCTAACAAATTTTAGAAGTATGCCAACATCTCCTATATTAGCGTGCTAACATTACCTGCTAACATTTTATATACATGCATTTTAGCTTAGTTTGTATGTTTAGACCTAAAAATCATGTATTTTGATACTTGGCACCGCACCATCTTAGAAGTATGCCAACTTGTCCTATCTTAGCACGTTAACGTGCTAATATTTTATGCTACTATTTATGGTCAATGTATTCGAATGTATAAAATCACAGCTTTTGATACCTGTGTCACGTAAGATACATGCTAACTTTTCCTAGTCATCGTGCTAACATTAACGTATTAACATTTTAAGCTAGCATTTCAACACATTTTGATCGTTTAAAACAAAAAAAATTATGTTTGAGACACTCCTCCTCTTGCATGTGTACTAACTGCTCTCATTATAACATGCTAACGTTAGCATGCTAAAATTTTATGCTACCATTTATGGTAAATGTATTCGTATAGGCCAGAAAAAAAAATCACAGCTTTTGATACTCGCCGTCACGTAAGACACATGCTAACTTTTCCTCGTCATCATGCTAACATTAGCGTGTTAACATTTTTTAAGCTAGCATTTCAACACATTTTGATGGTTTAAAACAAAAAAATCATGGTTTTTGAGACACGCCTCCTCTTGCAAGTGTACTAACTGTTTTCATTTTAACATGCTAATGTTAGCATGCTAACGTTTTATGCTACCATTTATGGTAAATGTATTCATATAGCCCAGAAAAAAAATCACAGCTTTTGATACTCGGCGTCACGTAAGAGACATGCTAACTTTTCCTCTTCATCATGCTAACATTAGCGTGTTAACATTTTAAGCTAGCATTTCAACACATTTTGATGGTTTAAAACAATAAAATCATGGCTTTTGAGACACGCCTCCTCTTGCAAGTGTACTAACCGTTCTCATTATAACACGCTAACGTTAAAATGCTAACCTTTTATGCTACCATTTATGGTAAATGTATTCGTATAACCCAGGAAAAAAATCACAGCTTTTGATACTTGCGTCACATAAGAGACATGCTAACTTTTCCTCGTCATCATGCTAACATTAGCGTGTCAACATTTTTTAAGCTAGCATTTCAACACATTTTTGATCGTTTAAAACAAAAAAAATCATGGCTTTTGAGACACGCCTCCTCTTGCAAGTGTACAGCCCTTTTGAGACACTTGTGATTTAGGGCTATATAAATAAACATTGATTGATACTAACTGTTCCCCTTATAACAAGCTAACACTAGAATGCTAACAGTTTATGTAAAAATGTTTGGTTAAATGTATTCACATATCCCTAAAAATAATTATGGCTTTTGATACTTGGCGTCACGTAAGACACATGCTAACTTTTCCTATGTCATCATGCTAACATTAGCATGTTAACATTTGAAGCTAGCATTTGAGCTTATCTTTTGATACTTGGCGTCACGTAAGACACATGCTAACTTTTCCCCGTCATCATGCTAACATTAGCGTGTCAAAATTTTTTAAGCTAGCATTTCAACACATTTTGATTGTTTAAAACAAAATAATAATGTATTTTGAGACGCGCCTCCTCTTGCAAGTCTACTAACTGTTCCCATTATAACAAGCTAACATTAGCATGCTAACAGCTTATGTAAAAATGTTTGGCTAAATGTATTCACATATCCCTAAAAATAATTATGGCTTTTGATACTTGGTGTCATCTAAGATACATGCTAACTTTTCCTATGTCATCATGCTAACATTAGCATGTTAACATTTGAAGCTAGCATTTGAGCTTATCTTTTGATACTTGGCGTCACGTAAGACACATGCTAACTTTTCCCCGTCATCATGCTAACATTAGCGTGTCAACATTTTTTAAGCTAGCATTTCAACACATTTTGATTGTTTAAAACAAAATAATGTATTTTGAGACGCGCCTCCTCTTGCAAGTCTACTAACTGTTCCCATTATAACAAGCTAACATTAGCATGCTAACAGTTTATGTAAAAATGTTTGGTTAAATGTATTCACATATCCCTAAAAATAATTATGGCTTTTGATACTTGGTGTCATCTAAGATACATGCTAACTTTTCCTATGTCATCATGCTAACATTAGCATGTTAACATTTGAAGCGAGCATTTGAGCTTATCTTTTGATACTTGGCGTCACGTAAGACACATGCTAACTTTTCCTCGTCATCATGCTAACATTAGCGTGTCAACATTTTTTAAGCTAGCATTTCAACACATTTTGATTGTTTAAAACAAAATAATAATGTATTTTGAGACACGCCTCCTCTTGCAAGTCTACTAACTGTTCCCATTATAACAAGCTAGCATTAGCATGCTAACAGTTTATGTAAAAATGTTTGGTTAAATGTATTCACATATCCCTAAAAATAATTATGGCTTTTGATACTTGGCGTCACGTAAGACACATGCTAACTTTTCCTCGTCATCATGCTAACATTAGCGTGTCAACATTTTTTAAGCTAGCATTTCAACACATTTTTGATCGTTTAAAACAAAAAAAATCATGGCTTTTGAGACACGCCTCCTCTTGCAAGTGTACAGCCCTTTTGAGACACTTGTGATTTAGGGCTATATAAATAAACATTGATTGATACTAACTGTTCCCATTATAACAAGCTAACATTAGCATGCTAACAGTTTATGTAAAAATGTTTGGTTAAATGTATTCACATATCCCTAAAAATAATTATGGCTTTTGATACTTGGTGTCATCTAAGATACATGCTAACTTTTCCTATGTCATCATGCTAACATTAGCATGTTAACATTTGAAGCTAGCATTTGAGCTTATCTTTTGATACTTGGCGTCACGTAAGACACATGCTAACTTTTCCCCGTCATCTTGCTAACATTAGCGTGTCAACATTTTTTAAGCTAGCATTTCAACACATTTTGATTGTTTAAAACAAAATAATAATGTATTTTGAGACACGCCTCCTCTTGCAAGTCTACTAACTGTTCCCATTATAACAAGCTAACATTAGCATGCTAACAGTTTATGTAAAAATGTTTGGTTAAATGTATTCACATATCCCTAAAAATAATTATGGCTTTTGATACTTGGTGTCATCTAAGATACATGCTAACTTCTCCTATGTCATCATGCTAACATTAGCATGTTAACATTTGAAGCTAGCATTTGAGCTTATCTTTTGATACTTGGCGTCACGTAAGACACATGCTAACTTTTCCTCGTCATCATGCTAACGTTAGCGTGTCAACATTTTTTAAGCTAGCATTTCAACACATTTTGATTGTTTAAAACAAAATAATAATGTATTTTGAGACACGCCTCCTCTTGCAAGTCTACTAACTGTTCCCATTATAACAAGCTAACATTAGCATGCTAACAGTTTATGTAAAAATGTTTGGTTAAATGTATTCACATATCCCTAAAAATAATTATGGCTTTTGATACTTGGTGTCATCTAAGATACATGCTAACTTCTCCTATGTCATCATGCTAACATTAGCATGTTAACATTTGAAGCTAGCATTTGAGCTTATCTTTTGATACTTGGCGTCACGTAAGACACATGCTAACTTTTCCTCGTCATCATGCTAACGTTAGCGTGTCAACATTTTTTAAGCTAGCATTTCAACACATTTTGATTGTTTAAAACAAAATAATAATGTATTTTGAGACGCGCCTCCTCTTGCAAGTCTACTAACTGTTCCCATTATAACAAGCTAACATTAGCATGCTAACAGTTTATGTAAAAATGTTTGGTTAAATGTATTCACATATCCCTAAAAATAATTATGGCTTTTGATACTTGGCGTCACGTAAGACACATGCTAACTTTTCCTCGTCATCATGCTAACGTTAGCGTGTCAACATTTTTTAAGCTAGCATTTCAACACATTTTGATTGTTTAAAACAAAATAATAATGTATTTTGAGACACGCCTCCTCTTGCAAGTCTACTAACTGTTCCCATTATAAGAAGCTAACATTAGCATGCTAACAGTTTATGTAAAAATGTTTGGTTAAATGTATTCACATATCCCTAAAAATAATTATGGCTTTTGATACTTGGTGTCATCTAAGATACATGCTAGCTTTTCCTATGTCATCATGCTAACATTAGCATGTTAACATTTGAAGCTAGCATTTGAGCTTATCTTTTGATACTTGGCGTCACGTAAGACACATGCTAACTTTTCCCCGTCATCATGCTAACATTAGCGTGTCGACATTTTTTAAGCTAGCATTTCAACACATTTTGATTGTTTAAAACAAAATAATAATGTATTTTGAGACACGCCTCCTCTTGCAAGTCTACTAACTGTTCCCATTATAACAAGCTAACATTAGCATGCTAACAGTTTATGTAAAAATGTTTGGTTAAATGTATTCACATATCCCTAAAAATAATTATGGCTTTTGATACTTGGTGTCATCTAAGATACATGCTAACTTTTCCTATGTCATCATGCTAACATTAGCATGTTAACATTTGAAGCTAGCATTTGAGCTTACCTTTTGATACTTGGCGTCACGTAAGACACATGCTAACTTTTCCTCGTCATCATGCTAACATTAGCGTGTCAACATTTTTTAAGCTAGCACTTCAACACATTTTTGATTGTTTAAAACAAAATAATAATGTATTTTGAGACACGCCTCCTCTTGCAAGTCTACTAACTGTTCCCATTGTAACAAGCTAACATTAGCATGCTAACAGTTTATGTAAAAATGTTTGGCTAAATGTATTCACATATCCCTAAAAATAATTATGGCTTTTGATACTTGGTGTCATCTAAGATACATGCTAACTTTTCCTATGTCATCATGCTAACATTAGCATGTTAACATTTGAAGCTAGCATTTGAGCTTATCTTTTGATACTTGGCGTCACGTAAGACACATGCTAACTTTTCCTCGTCATCATGCTAACGTTAGCGTGTCAACATTTTTTAAGCTAGCATTTCAACACATTTTGATTGTTTAAAACAAAAAAATAATGTATTTTGAGACACGCCTCCTCTTGCAAGTCTACTAACTGTTCCCATTATAACAAGCTAACATTAGCATGCTAACAGTTTATGTAAAAATGTTTGGTTAAATGTATTCACATATCCCTAAAAATAATTATGGCTTTTGATACTTGGCGTCACGTAAGACAATGCTAACTTTTCCCCGTCATCATGCTAACATTAGCGTGTCAACATTTTTTAAGCTAGCATTTCAACACATTTTTGATCGTTTAAAACAAAAAAAATCATGGCTTTTGAGACATGCCTCCTCTTGCAAGTGTACAGCCCTTTTGAGACACTTGTGATTTAGGGCTATATAAATAAACATTGATTGATACTAACTGTTCCCATTATAACAAGCTAACATTAGCATGCTAACAGTTTATGTAAAAATGTTTGGTTAAATGTATTCACATATCCCTAAAAATAATTATGGCTTTTGATACTTGGTGTCATCTAAGATACATGCTAACTTTTCCTATGTCATCATGCTAACATTAGCATGTTAACATTTGAAGCTGGCATTTGAGCTTATCTTTTGATACTTGGCGTCACGTAAGACACATGCTAACTTTTCCTCGTCATCATGCTAACATTAGCGTGTCAACATTTTTTAAGCTAGCATTTCAACACATTTTGATTGTTTAAAACAAAATAATAATGTATTTTGAGACACGCCTCCTCTTGCAAGTCTACTAACTGTTCCCATTATAACAAGCTAACATTAGCATGCTAACAGTTTATGTAAAAATGTTTGGTTAAATGTATTCACATATCCCTAAAAATAATTATGGCTTTTGATACTTGGCGTCACGTAAGACACATGCTAACTTTTCCTCGTCATCATGCTAACATTAGCGTGTCAACATTTTTTAAGCTAGCATTTCAACACATTTTGATGGTTTAAAACAAAATAATAATGTATTTTGAGACACGCCTCCTCTTGCAAGTCTACCAACTGTTCCCATTATAACAAGCTAACATTAGCATGCTAACAGTTTATGTAAAAATGTTTGGTTAAATGTATTCACATATCCCTAAAAATAATTATGGCTTTTGATACTTGGTGTCATCTAAGATACATGCTAACTTTTCCTATGTCATCATGCTAAACATTAGCATGTTAACATTTGAAGCTAGCATTTGAGCTTATCTTTTGATACTTGGCGTCACGTAAGACACATGCTAACTTTTCCTCGTCATCGTGCTAACATTAGCGTGTCAACATTTTTTAAGCTAGCATTTCAACACATTTTTGATCGTTTAAAACAAAATAATAATGTATTTTGAGACGCGCCTCCTCTTGCAAGTCTACTAACTGTTCCCATTGTAACAAGCTAACATTAGCATGCTAACAGTTTATGTAAAAATGTTTGGTTAAATGTATTCACATATCCCTAAAAATAATTATGGCTTTTGATACTTGGCGTCACGTAAGACACATGCTAACTTTTCCCCGTCATCATGCTAACGTTAGCGTGTCAACATTTTTTAAACTAGCATTTCAACACATTTTTGATCGTTTAAAACAAAAAAAAATCATGGCTTTTGAGACATGCCTCCTCTTGCAAGTGTACAGCCCTTTTGAGACACTTGTGATTTAGGGCTATATAAATAAACATTGATTGATACTAACTGTTCCCATTATAACAAGCTAACATTAGCATGCTAACAGTTTATGTAAAAATGTTTGGTTAAATGTATTCACATATCCCTAAAAATAATTATGGCTTTTGATACTTGGTGTCATCTAAGATACATGCTAACTTTTCCTATGTCATCATGCTAACATTAGCATGTTAACATTTGAAGCTGGCATTTGAGCTTATCTTTTGATACTTGGCGTCACGTAAGACACATGCTAACTTTTCCCCGTCATCATGCTAACATTAGCGTGTCAACATTTTTTAAGCTAGCATTTCAACACATTTTGATTGTTTAAAACAAAATAATAATGTATTTTGAGACGCGCCTCCTCTTGCAAGTCTACTAACTGTTCCCATTATAACAAGCTAACATTAGCATGCTAACAGTTTATGTAAAAATGTTTGGTTAAATGTATTCACATATCCCTAAAAATAATTATGGCTTTTGATACTTGGTGTCATCTAAGATACATGCTAACTTTTCCTATGTCATCATGCTAACATTAGCATGTTAACATTTGAAGCTAGCATTTGAGCTTATCTTTTGATACTTGGCGTCACGTAAGACACATGCTAACTTTTCCCCGTCATCATGCTAACATTAGCGTGTCAACATTTTTTAAGCTAGCATTTCAACACATTTTGATTGTTTAAAACAAAATAATAATGTATTTTGAGACACGCCTCCTCTTGCAAGTCTACTAACTGTTCCCATTATAACAAGCTAACATTAGCATGCTAACAGTTTATGTAAAAATGTTTGGCTAAATGTATTCACATATCCCTAAAAATAATTATGGCTTTTGATACTTGGTGTCATCTAAGATACATGCTAACTTTTCCTATGTCATCATGCTAACATTAGCATGTTAACATTTGAAGCTAGCATTTGAGCTTATCTTTTGATACTTGGCGTCACGTA